>NC_085015.1:21259987-21264987 GCF_963854185.1 Sardina pilchardus
TGTAGCTCTGCTCCTTGGACAACACATTTCTTTTTCTACTAATTTGGCTGTTTACATGATGATGGTGATAATATTGTGGTGTGAACAAACTATTGGATTGTACTGATATATGATCTCTCTCCCTCTCTTCCTTTCTCTCCCTCTCTCTGTCTGTAGTAACTGCGCGCTGTGCAGGTTGTCTGCGCTGTAAAGGTGCAAACTCTAGTGACTGTTGCCACACACAGTGTGCTGCTGGCTGTACCGGACCCAGAGACACAGACTGCTTTGTGAGTAAACACACATACAAACAGTTCCATTTTTGACTGTTTTTAGCTACAGTAAATTCACGCATATAAGCCGCATTGTGCATAAGCCGCAGGACAGTGTTTTATGCAAGTTAAAAGAAACAAAGCCATATTAACACCATATTAACTGCCCCCCTGTATTGACCTCATAGCTGAAGAAATTTTGCAAAATCAATGTATAAGCCGCGGCTAATATTCAGGAAATTACGGTGCAATCCACTGTTACTGTTCCTCCCTGAAGGTGTGTCGTCACTTCAACAACGATGGTGTCTGTAAGGAGAGCTGCCCCCCTCCCACCATCTACGACTCCAATATCTACCAGTCCAAGCCCAACCCAGACAAGAAGCTCAACTTTGGTGCCACCTGCGTCAAAACCTGCCCCTGTAAGTACCACTGCATCTATCTATCTATCTATCATAAAGGTTAAATAATAAAAAAAATCTATCTATCTATCTATCTATCTATCTATCTACAGTATCTATCTATCTGTGTATGTATCAAAAGGCTCAGCTTTAGGGCCACCTGCATAAAGTCATGCATGTTACATCTTCACACTTCTCTCATTTTCTCAGTTACTCTCTGACTGTCTATTCTCTTGCAAGTAGGCCTACAAGTACACAGCTCATTCTGTGTTTTTCTTTCTTCCTGTCTTTCTTTCTTTCTTTTTTTCTTTCATTCCTTTTCTTTCTTTCCTGATGTCTTTGTGTATTGTAAGTCCCATCTGAATTTGCCTCTTGCATTGCTTGTATAATTTAACATATGTATTTAGTAGGGCTGTCAATCGATTAAAATTTTTAATCTAATTAATTACATACTCTGTGATTAATTCATCTAAATTAATCACATGTAGAATTTTTACTGTTTACTGAATTTTTAAAGCATTTTAAATATCTCAGTTCAAATGAATCATTGAATAATCAGCATTAGTGACATTAAAGTTCAAAAACTGTTTTATTATTTATTTCACTGTTCAAATAATGGGCATTACAATCGATAATATGACCTAATATGAAATAAATTCAAAAGTGCCTCGGGGCCTCAATGTCAACACTGTTTCTTTGCATTGAATTGGTACCTTAGAGGTCAAAGGTCACAATCGATTAATCTGCGTTATTTTTTTTAATCAGTTAAATTTCCTAAAATTAATTAATCGAAATGAATCAGTTAATTTGACAGTATTTAGGTAATCCACTGTTTGGTGCAGTGAATTTGATTTGAGAAATGCACATTTAAGCGACTGACAGCTTTTTTGTGGTTAAACTTAAATATGTTTTATAGCCTATTATCTATTATCTGCCCTAACTTCACAACCCCCCTCCCCTCTCTCTCTCTCTTTCTCTCTCTCACACACACACACACACACACACACACACACAGTTAACTATCTAGCCATGGAGGTGGCCTGCACACTCGTTTGCCCCCAGGACAACCAGGAAGTCATCATTCCACAGCCTAATGGTGCAGAGATACAGAAATGTGAAAAATGTGAAAACTGCCACGAAGGTGAGTAAGAAAATCACCAAACATTCTGTTTCTGTGCGCGCGCGTGCACGTGTGTGTGTTACACAATTGCTAAAACACATTTTTTGAAACCTGCCAACCTTTCCTCAAAACTATAAGCAAGAAGTCCCAAGTTTCAAACTACATTCCCAAAAACTTTGCCAACCTCTGCAAAACTGAGCAATCACCTCAAAACAGTTGTTCCTGTGCTCAAAGCCAAACACAGCCCTCAGATCATCTCACGAAGCAGTCAGATGAATACACTACAGAGCAGTAATTTTTCAATTAATTTTGAGTAGTTGTGTGTAATGTATGACATCTGTGCACTATTTGTGTTTACATTTTGCCACTTGTGGTTACAATTAAACATCACAAGTGCATCTCAATGCAAAATGTGACTTATTGCATGATAATAATAATAATAAGAGTTTTGCAAAAAAAAGAGCCTATGAGATGCAAATTGTGTTTTACATGTGAAAACTGTTTTTGCCAACAGGTTTTGCTAAAAGGGGGATAGATTCAAGAAATGTGTTCAGGCAACTGAGAATTTGGTTCAGAGAATTGAGTTTAGTGATTTAGTAATAGTGAAAAACTGTAACCCAGTTCTCCTCTCCTCCTTCAGTGTGCCATGGGCTGGGTATGGGCTCCCTTCAGGGGGTGTCTGCTGTGAACTCCTCCAACATCGACCTCTTCCGTGACTGCAAGAAAATCTACGGCAGCCTGGCCTTCCTCAGCCAGTCTTTCCAGGGGTGAGTAGACCTGGTAAACAACCAGAACATCTTAACGCTAAACAACCAGTACGGCTGAACAACACTAAATGTATGTATTATTCTATTTTATCTCAAGATATATGTTCCGGATTATGCAATGTTGGATTTACATTGTGGACAACTGTGTCTATTACATGTTGGACCGTAGTTTTGCACGGAACTTTGACGGTCTCTTGTGCCTTCTTTTTGGGATATGTTATTTATTTATTAATTTATTGATGTAAAAACTGCAACTGATTTCTGTCCTAAATGTCTGCTGTTTTTTTACATTTCAATTGCTAATGTCATGTTGGTCAAAATGCACTATACTGGTTCCATGCTGAATAATCTGACCCCATAAAAAATTGCTTGACTTGCAAATGTGTTGAACTAACTGTCTTAACTAGTAGTTATAATCTGTCTAGCATATACACATATGTGACCGGTCAGACAGGAACTTCAGGATGTATAGACAATTATACAGTGGTGCACAGCTCTGACCAAGGGGTATTTTACGGTATATTGGTCATTTTTCATTTGCACAATGCTGTAAGAGCCTATGTTTTCTTGTCTTGTCAGACTTATTGCTATGAAAGAAATATCTTATATTTTAGCATTATTCCCTTATGTCAATGTGACTGCTAAGTTGATGATGTGTCTTATCCTGCACAAATGTGTTCTTGCTCATTCAGAGACCCAGCGTCCAACCTGACAGGTCTTCTCCCAGACCAGCTGGAGGTGTTCAGGAATCTAGAGGAGATCACAGGTGTTGTACATTGATAACAAATGTTTCACACACATACATGCATTCACACACATACTGTATGTACATACACATGCATGCATGTGTGTATCTGTTTTTATTTACATTATAGTGCGACACTGTGCAGTGTTACAGTGAGCTCACGTGTGTGTGTGTGTGTGTGTGTTTCAGGATATTTGTACATCGATGACTGGCCAGCGGATATGAAAAATCTGAGTGTGTTTGAGAACCTGAAGTTGATCCGAGGAAGGATGCTTTACAAGTAAGAGCACTTCCCTGCGTCCTGACTCTCTGTCTGTCTTTCTGTCTGTTTGTCTGCCTGCTTGGATTTTGACAGCACACCTCTTATCTCAGTTATGAATGGCAGTGCACACATATTTAAACCTGAATAAGTTATGATGAATATGCATATACTGTGGGTATGTAAAGACATGTCCCAGCTCCCTCCCTCCCTACACACAGCAGTGTGTGCATGTAGGACCACATCACATCAGCTCCCACCACAGCGTGTGACAGCTTCCCACTCAGGCTCTCCAGGTGCTGGTGTCTGTATCCTCCTCACGGGTCCATTTCCACATTCCCACAGTGACCTGTGCTCAAGGCAGTCTGCTTATCACTTTATCTGCCTCATAATTGCTGCTCACGTCTTGTTCTCTGTCTCTCTCTCTGTGTCTCTCTCTCTCTCTCTCTCTCTCTCTCTGTGTGTCTTCTGGCATGTCTTGTTGTTTATCTGTGAGTCTCTTCCTCTGGTGGTAAAAGTTAATGATTGCTCTTTGTCCTGGATGGGCTCTTCCACAGAGCCGTGGCTGTTTCTGGGAAGTATCTGTGTGTTGTATGTGTGAGGTGTGTGTGTGTGTGTGTGTGTGTGTGTGTGTGTGTGTGTGAGAGAGAGAGAAAGAGTGTGTGTGTGTGTGTGTATGCCTTTATGTGCGTTTATTAGTATGTGTGTTTGTGTCTGTGTGTGCTCTGCATGTGTAAGTGTGTGTATATGCGTGTGTGTTTATGTACTCGGCGTGTATGTGTGTATGTTTGTATGTTTGTGTGTGTGTGTGTGTGCGCGTACTCTGCGTGTGTACAGTATGTGTGTGTGTGTGTGTGTGTGTGTGTGTGTGTGCGTACTCTGCATGTGTGTGTGTGTGTTTGTGTTTGTGTGTGTTGATGTGTCAAGAGTGAGTCCAGCAGGTGCCGTGGTGCCACGCGCCTCTCTTCTGCTGCTAATCCTGAGCACTGTTTTCACTTGGAGATTTCTCTTCCTCCGTCGCTCCTGTCACATTCTCCAGCAGCACCCCCACACACTCACACACACACACATGCATACCACATAGCCCACCATATAACACACACACTCACACACACACACATGCATACCACATAGCCCACCATATAACACACACACTCACACACACACACATGCATACCACATAGCCCACCATATAACACACACACACACACACACACACAGACACACACATGCATACCACATAGCACACAATAACACACACACACACACACACACACATACTCACACACACATGCATACCACATAGCGCGCACGCTCACATATAACAGAGAATATTTAAGTGGACTTTGGTGGAATTGTTCACCTATGAATGGATCAATACATACAGTATGTTCTGCATGAAACAAGTGCAACAACTAAACAAACAGGGGTGAAGTTTGGATGGGTCCATGGATCAAATGGCC
>NC_085015.1:21269987-21274987 GCF_963854185.1 Sardina pilchardus
TGTATATGGTTGGAAAGGCATGATGGGAGTTGTAGTGCTTTTACTGTTGGAGTTTGTTTGTATTATGGTATTGACATTTTAACCCCCAAAATTTGTAGCCTTGATTCACCAGACTCACTGTCTCGTTTCACTTTGTGAAGAGAGTCTGGGTATCTGCTATTGCGGAATGTTTCGTAATGGGCGTAGACTTTGTCTTACCTTTGAAATCATTGGCCCAGCCTAACCAATCACGCTGATAAGGGATTAATCACTGATGGGCCCACCGTCTGGGAAAGGTAAACTCATTGAGCCAGACTAGTATGAATGAGCAGAGGCGGGCGGGACCAGGCCACACAATTATACCCCTCAATTAAAGATGTGACGCCTATGACTGACTCATCCTTGAAATATCCTGGAATCAACCTGGAGCAGTGATCCCCAACATGAGCAAATAATAGTTTGTTTCTGACATGTGCGGACACCTCTAGTGCATTCAAATTCCTTGAACAGAGGCGAACGTTTTAGGCAAACAGTTTCTTTATCCAGACGTATTTGTGTGAACCTTATAATTGTAACCCTACGTCCATGTATGTTCGCACAGAACTGCCTCAGGCTGTTTTGCGAGTATTTGCAGACATTCACGGCTAACTTGAAGCAAATGAAAAACAATTGTACTCATTCACACACATTTGCCTGTGTCTGCTCATTTGAACACACCTCTGCTGTTCTGCGTTGTCAGCTGGTGGAGCCCCTGACCCCGAGCGGAGCCACGCCCAACCAGGCCCAGATGCGCATCCTCAAGGAGACCGAGCTCAAGAAGCTCCGCGTCCTCGGATCTGGAGCCTTCGGCACTGTCTACAAGGTCAGAGGTCACGGTTGTTAGCAATAGACTCACTCACTTCATATACAGTATGTGTCCCTCACACACAGGTACACAGATGTACAAACACACACACACACACACACACACACACACACACACACACACACACACACACACACACACACACACACACACACACATGCACAGACACACACATAGATCCACACACCTACAGTATGAGTTTGGAGTGGGAAGGTTTGAAGGTCGGAAATAAGTGTGCTAGTGTTGGCACTGTAAGGTTAGAGGTTGTTTCCCATGACCCCTTACAAAGAGTATTTTATTGAATGGAAATATCTGTTATATAGTATTACATTTGAAAAGTAGCTACAAATCACTGTATCCTAATCATAAAAGACAGCTCTATAGATATGTAGTTAACTGTGTGTGTGTGTGTGTGCGTATTCTTTCTGTAGGGTATCTGGGCCCCAGATGGAGAAAGTGTGAAGATCCCAGTGGCCATAAAGGTTTTACGTGAGAACACCTCACCCAAGGCCAACAAAGAGATCCTGGATGTGAGTCTACCTGTCTGTCTGTCTATCTGTCTGCCTGCCAGTCTGTGTCTGTCTGTCTGCCTGGCAGTTCATCTACCTGTCTGTCTATCTGTCTGTCAGTTCATCTACCCATCTATCTGTCTGTCTGTCAGTCTCTGATGCCAGTGTTTGGTATGCAACAGTGGGCTATGCACTTCTGCTATTTTGGCTTAAAAGGACAGTAATCCAGTCTTGCTTTCGCTGAAGGAGGCATCTATAATGTTCTTTTTTGAATGATCTGGGAATTTACTTGATACATAGCAGTGTGACTGTGATGATGATTATGTTATAGACTGTGATGTAACTATCTGTATGTTTTGTATACGTGTGATGTGATGTTTTTGCTCTTAGGCAGGGGCAGGCAATTTATGTCATATATTAATATGTATATAATATATACTGTATATGGTGGCATGCTTACCTCCTGTTTTTGCAATGGAGTAAGTACTGATGTGTGAAATGGAATCAACATTTGGGGTGAAAACCCCGTTCTATCCATGATGTGTTCTTGCTCTATTGTGGCTCTTTTGACTCTGCTGACCCGTGCCCCCACCCCTGCAGGAGGCGTATGTGATGGCGGGCGTTGCCAGCCCGTACGTGTGCCGTCTGCTGGGCATCTGCCTGACGTCCACCGTGCAGCTGGTCACTCAGCTCATGCCCTACGGCTGCCTGCTCGACTACGTGCGCGAGAACAGCGAGTGCATCGGCTCGCAGTCACTCCTGACCTGGTGTGTGCAGATCGCCAAGGTGAGTGTGACGACACATGGCCATCACAATAGATCAGATATCAAACAAGGAAGCGAGTGATAACTGAGCAAATCATCATTGCTTGTTATGTGACCAAACCTGTGTGTGTGTGTGTGTGTGTGTGTGTGTGTGTCTGTGTGTGTGTGTGTGTGTGTGTGTGTGTGCGTGTGCGTGCATGTGTGTGTCCGTCCACAGGGCATGAGTTACCTGGAGAATGAGAGACTCGTGCATCGTGACCTGGCAGCCCGGAACGTTCTAGTGAAGAACCCCTCCATCGTAAAGATCACGGATTTTGGACTGGCCAGATTGCTGGACATTGATGAGACAGAGTACCATGCAGATGGAGGAAAGGTAACAGCGCAAGGCCGTCTCAGTATGCTCAGCTGTGGCTGTGAGGGGAAGATAATCAAATTGACATTGCCTTTTAATTATAGAAGATGTACAATTTTTTTTACTGAATACTAAAAGTTACTGTATTTTTGCGATTTTTTTGGATAATTGCATGAATGTGTTCCAGCCAAGTTAAAGATTATTGAAGTTAAGCTATATGTTAAAGGTGACTCAACATAAGCGTCACCCTGTATCACCCTGCCTTAACAGTAAAAGTTATACATTAATTGTGATTCAAAGTTAAAGAATTTTAGATTTAAGTTTCAGGTAAATATACAGATGTGATCACCTTCTGTCTCTCTCTTTCTCTTTCTCTTTTTCTTTCTGTCTCTCTGTCTATGTGTGTGTGTGTGTGTGTGTGTGTGTGTGTGTGTGTGTGTGTGTGTGCGTGTGTGTGTTAGGTGCCCATTAAGTGGATGGCCTTGGAGTCTATCCTCCACCGGAAGTTTACTCATCAGAGTGACGTCTGGAGCTACGGTCAGTGTTTGCTCAATCAGATCATATATCAAACGCTGTGCTTAGTGTGTGTGTTCTTAGTGTGTGTGTGTGTGTGTGTGTGTGTGTATGTGTGTGTGTGTGTGTGTGTGTGTGTGTGTGTGTTTCAGATGAGTAAATTCTTCTATTCTTGGTTTACTTAGCAGACACTCAAGTTCAAGAGACTGAACCATGAATATCACCCATTCCCCATTTTGCAATGCAGCTCACTTCTTTCTGTCACAGCAGGACACTGAAAGTGTGTGTGTGTGTGTGTGTGTGTGTGTGTGTGTGTGTGTGTGTGTGTGTGTGTGTGTGTGTGTGTGTGTGTCTTTATATTTGTGTGGGTGTTTTCCAGGTGTGACCGTGTGGGAGCTGATGACCTTCGGAGCCAAGCCCTACGACCTCATCCCAGCGCGGGACATCCCTGAGCTGCTGGAGGGGGGGGACCGGCTCCCCCAGCCCCCCATCTGCACCAAGGAGCTCTACATGATCATGGTCAACTGTGAGTCAGGCCCATTCATATCAGTTTCACCTAATGCCTCAATACCTATGCACTGAGTGGACTTGGCAGGGAAAATCCCACTCCACTTAGCATCATGGCGTTATTAGCCTCTGCATCATCCCTTAATTCCGTATATCGAGACACCTCGGTGACCGTTATCCGTGGTTGTATTCGTAACTTTACTCATTTGGACCTCTTTGTGTTTGTGTGGTCAACTAGGCTGGAAGATTGACCCGGATAGCCGGCCCAGATTTAAGGAGTTGGTGGCTGAATTCAGCGCAATGGCCAGAGAACCTGCCCGCTACGTTGTCATTCAGGTTGGTTTGGGTTTGGGTTTGGGTTTGGGTCTGCGCCTGCACCTGCGCCTGTGCCTACTTTATGTGCACACACTGTATATTTGTATATTGTGTACTCTTGATGTTTGTATTTGAGGTGTTCAATGAGAAAAAATAATGCATGCAAATGTGTTCTTTTCTCTCAGTTGCCTTCCTATTATGACATCTGACCTCTCTGTGCGTGTGTGTGTGTGTGTGTGTGTGTGTGTGTGTGTGTGTGCGTACAGAATGACGAGCAAATGAACCTGGCGAGCCCAGTGGACAGTCAGTTCTTCCGCACGTTGATGGAGGAGGAGGGCGGGAACGTGCGCGAGCTGCTTGATGCTGAGGAGTACCTGGTTCCACATCAGCCCAGTTTCTTCCGACAGCAGGGCGACGGCACAGCCAACGGCCCCAGCAGACACCACTCCCATCGGGTCAGAACACAACACAACACACTGCTCTTGTGTTGTGTCTTAATACTATACAATGAATACAGTATAACTGCAGGACACACTAGTGTTCTTGCAAAAAAAAATAAAATAACGTTTAGTTGTTGTTTGGTCCAATCAGAGCACAGATCAGCAGCTGTCGGAAGCGGACGGCATGGTGTCAGGTGGGCGGAGCATGCACTCGTCCAATAGCACACTGGCGCGGAGCCAGTACCCGACACTGCCGGTGGGCACCAGTTGGGCGGGGGGGGCGTATCCCGCGCTCGTCCGCAGCATCTCGCATCGCTCTCAAGGGGCGCAATCGGACTCCGTGTTCCTGGACGGAGAGGCCGACGGACCCCCCGCCAGCCCGTCGAGGTACTGCAAGGACCCCACCTTCCCCAATGGCTTCCCCGAGGGGGACGTAGAGACGGAAGGGTCGGTGAAGAGCCCATTCTCAAACACCCTGCCCCGCAGCAGGACAAACAAGCAGCCAGGTGAGTGTGAAGTGCTGTTAGTAGTTTATAAGTGAGTGGGTGTCAACACTGTCATGTTACTAGTTTATAAGTGAGTGGGTGTCAACACTGTCATGTTACTAGTTTATAAGTGAGTGGGTGTCAACACTGTCATGTTACTAGTTTACAGTATAAGTGAGTGGGTGTCAACACTGTCATGTTACTAGTTTACAGTATAAGTGAGTGGGTGTCAACACTGTTATGTTACTAGTTTATAAGTAAGTGGGTATCA
>NC_085015.1:21279987-21292487 GCF_963854185.1 Sardina pilchardus
TCACTGACTTGACCATATGAATACAATCTGGTGCAAATATGTGAAATATTGTAGAGAATAATGAAGTGCTTTGATGTGTAAAAATGTTTGAGATACATTTATACTGTGTGTGGCATATAAATTAATACAAGAAAACATCCTTCCATCGTGGTATCTCTTTAATGTCATGTTTTCTCAGATAGGCTTTAGTAGGCTACACATTTTTACAATGAACTGTTATGTAAATTCCAAACAACACTCACATTTATCACAGAAATATGGACAACACCCCTGTGCTATTTTTGCATTTGCAATAATGCTGCACAATGCATATATTTAACATTTTCTGTGGTTTATATGAGGACAATAAGCAGTTCTGAACATCCATTAATATCATTGGTAAATTAGTCACTCTGTCTGTTGGATTTCATTATGGATTCAATTCCACCTTTGCGATGAAGGATGGAACTGACCAGTGCCACTATTGGCATTTCACCTAAATGGGAAACACGTGCAGTAGCCTAAGATAGGTCTATGTAAAATAGCTAAGTACATCACAAAGCTTCCAAGACTAAGTTGCTGTCATGGACAGACACTGTAAAGATGCATGCTTTCAGAAGAATGAGCTGTTAGCCCCTCCAAGTGGTAGTATAGTGGTACTTCTTCTACAGTCTACACTAAATAAACTTTATGGGCCCTAATTTAAACAATGGACAGAGTATACAGTTATTTATTAACTAAACAAAATCTATTCGCCAATTCAATTCCATGGGCAAGACCCTAAGGAAAAATGCTGATGAGTCAGCACAGTTCTCACAGCTGTCACACACTAGCTATACAGTAGACCATGTATGAACACTTTTGAGATGAGATGATATGATTTACAGACTGTGTACTTTGCCCACCATTTAATTTATGACTTTTGTCTGAGAAACCGGCTGTACAGATAAACTTTACTCTCTCATTTACTTGCTCACTCATCCACTTATAAAAACGACTTGAAAGGAGCCTTTGCTGAAGCAGAGAAAACTATGATGCAATTACAGGTTACCCCGGTTACCTCCTCGGTAGTATACCCACTAATCTTCAATAGAACGATTTACTGCATGTAATTGCTTCTGAAGTGGCATAATGTTTTGAAATCAGCGGTAGCTCTCAAAGTTGCGTAGGTAAGCCAGTAATCTTGTTTCAGGATATACCCCTCAGTGCACCAACCTTCTCACTTCAGTATTTCACTGTGTAGTACATACACAAGTCTGTGACCTCAACACTATGCCCACATTCCTCTTACAAAGGTTCACAGTGGGCTTGGATAGGTCAAATGCCCGGATATGATTCTGAGACAATATGCTTCAGTTTTTCTTGATTGCTTTAATGCAGCAGTCAACTCAAACTCCACATTTTTCAAAACAGTTAACGCACAGGCCGAAACAGCGGCACTCATGGTCAGAATGACACATTTGTTTTCAAAGGGCTCTAATCATGACAAAACGTTTAATGCAACAAAAGCAAATTTTGCCTTCAAACAACACAACTTGCAAATGGGTGTATGAGCCATTAAACAGTGGACAAAAAAATACATAAAATAGAGCACTCAGTGCAAATCAGTGCACCACTGCTTGTCAGTGTAGCCTATTACTGTATGCGGCTTTCATATCGCCATTTGTTGTCAAATTTGCCTTCTTGCAAAGAATTGGATCCAGAAGATACTATTGATAATTGGGTCATTCCGTGTCAAATCAGATAAGATTGTTGCTGCACCGTCTCAGATTTTGTTCAAACTTTGTGTATATCATCAATGGGTCCTAAAACCAAGGCCTGTGAAATATTTCTGTGGAAATCATCTGTCTTCATATCTTTTTTAGACCTTGAAATTCTTTAATTTTTACAGCTTGAAAAACACATGCCATGTCTGGGCATTAATATCTTGACAAATATGTTCCCTAGCCTCCCCAAATTTTCTAGGGTGGAAGATCAACTCATAATAAGCATGTGTAAACAATTTAAAGTCTGTACTAAATGTCTCTTGACTCTCGAAAGGGCCCTCAATTTTGGAAAAACGTGCATTAAGTGTGATATTTAGGGTATTAAAAAAACTGTTTATCTTTTTCACTTGGTATCAGTCACTATTTCCTCTTCAAATACGCCAGTTAATTCATGTTTTCCCACAATTTGAAGTCTCCACAACAAATAACCATGACAATAATAACAATAAAACAAGGCATGTTTGTATTTTGTGTCATTTTCATGTAACTGAAATGCTATGTGGGGTAGGTAGTAGGATCATGAAAATCTATGTGGAAATAGAAAAGTATATGGACATGTAGTGTGTAAAGTTCTAATATTGCATCCAAGTCCCGTTCACAGAATAAATGCATGTAGTTACAGGTGTTTTGGTAACACCAGAATAAACATTTACAATAAAAAAAAGAAGTTTGGCACCCCCCTCTGGCAAAACAGTAGCATTTTACTACTTTTACAAGGCATTAACTCTGGTAGCTATTTGAATGGAATGGAAAGGCTATATTTTACTTCTCGTATTCAAAAAGAAGCAGAAATTCCTAATACCTTGAAATTGAAAAGGATGCCAAATCCACCGAATTATGTACTTGAAATCATGTTTTAACCATTAATTTAAAATAGGCCTTTCATAGTTGGTGGCTGTGAAGTTCTCAAAGGCCATCTGAATATCTTCACTGCCGTCCTGTCCTAGTAGTGGCTGGGGCTGGCACAGCACACAGCACATGAATGGCAGCTGGTCCACTGGGGTGCAGGAATTTGACCTTGTAGTCCTCCAGCTCCTCTGACTTCTCCAAGGCATACCCTACCCACCATTTTCCATCATAGACACATATTGCCCTACCTGCACATCATGCTGCGGTGCCTGAGTGGCATTCTGAACAGTGCAAGACGTATGAAGATATTCAAATGGCCTTTGAGAACTTCACAGCCACCAGCTAATGAAAGGCCTATTTTAGATTAATCGTTAAAACATAATTTCAAGAACATAATTCGGTGTATTTGGTATCCTTTTCAATTTCAAGGTATTAGGAATTTCTGCTTCTTTTTGAATACGAGAAGTAAAATATAGCCTTTCCATTCCATTCAAATAGCTACCTTTGTTAATGCCTTGTAAAAGTAGCAAAATGCTACTGTTTCGCCAGAGGGGGGTGCCAAACTTCACTTTTTTAATTGTAAATGTTTATTCTGGTGTTACCAAAACACCTGTAACTACATGCATTTATTCTGTGAACGGGGCTTGGATGCAATATTAGAACTTTACACACTACATGTCCATATACTTTTCTATTTCCACATAGATTTTCATGATCCTACTACCTACCCCACATAGCTTTTCAGCTGCATGAAAATGACACAAAAATACAAACATGCCTTGTTTTATCCTTATTATTGTCAAATTCATTTGATTGGGAGACTTCACATTTTGGGACAACATTAACAAAGGATTATACTTCTATAGAAAAGACTCATTGATGGCAGGTGTGTCCCAATAAAAAAGTTTTGAGACCCTCAATATCACTTTTTTTGCATGTTTTTTCAGAAACTAGGGACTTCTGTACAACCAATGAGACTGTGGTACAAACATTTAATCATTGAATCTTACTGAGAACATGCTTGTCTTCCATTCTATAAAGTTTAGTCAGGCTAGGAATGATACTTTTTAAGATATGAGTACCTTAACATGGCCTCCAAGATAAGGTCATTTAGAGAGTGTAAAAAGGCAAGGGCAAAAAGACAATGAAAACAATAGAATTGAACAAAAATGTTTTACAGATTTTAGTTATGGAACCTAAATATTGTGTAGACAAACTTTGAAGAAAATCTGAGTCGGTGCTGCAACCATTTTCCTGGATTTTGTCTGATTTGACACGGAATGACCCAATTGTATTGATTCTAAATACAGTTTTTTCCAATCGTTTACACACAATTTTGAAAACGGGGCTCTTTTTGTCTAAACATATCACACAATTAACCAAACACAACACCCAATCAGCAGAACATAACAGATTGTTAGCAAAATGAAATATTTCTGTCAAAACAATAAACACATTGATAAAACCTTATACTGTTCTCATATCACTAACACATTCTTTGAATGATTCCACACTGTCGCTATCTTATACACACCAACACAATAAATTCAAAACACATCTGTAAAAACCCTCTTCCAATATATGGATCTTATTCAGACATATTGTTTGAGAGCATTAGGATAATTTAGATGACAAAAATATTTTGATGAACCCTCATCAAGCAATGCACAAAACTGATGCTGCAGACAATATTTCTTTCTTTCACTGAACCATATGTTCAGTTACAGTGACAAGTCAATCAACAGAAAATGCCAAAATTATAGTTCTTGCTACTGTAAAGTGTAGAAAAATAAAAATCTGTACACAAACAAAAAGTACTGTACACTTACAGTCACTGAAGAAAAACTAAAGCAACAATACAAACAAGTAACAACAATACATAATACTCTAATCATCTCTCTGTCTAGCTGGATCAGGCCATAAGAGTTCACCACATCACAGGCTATGGGTGCCTCTCATTTGGGCTTTTATACGTCCTCCCTCGCTCCTCTGGCCTCGATCCTCACTGATCGACATAGTGAATGATGGGGCGAAAACAATGGGATAGTCTATCCAGTGTTAGTTATAGATCAGTGGGAACGCCCCTCGAGGATCGAGCATAACACACCTGAGTGCTGCGTTTTCAATTTTGCACATGTGTGCTTACACACCTGGTGGATGTGATTATTCAATTTGTTCATTGGTGTGGTCATTGGCAAGCCAGGGCTTTATAATGACAAGGAAGTACCTAACAATCTTTATCTGTGTCTAAGGCGTGAAAATGTGTTTTACGTTTTGACATTCACTGTGTGTAATGTTTCGCAAAAAGTGTGAAGCTGAATTTGTGCTTACTGTTGTACTACTCTGCGCAGGCGTTTTGCTTCTTAAGTGTTAAGTATTGTTAACTGTCTGTTAATCTTGATTTTAGTGTGTAAACGATTGGAAAAAACTGTAATTCTAATTAAAAAATAAAAATAACATCTATTACATAAAGTATAGCCACACAAACACTGCACCTTTTAAGGCCTGCAGGAGGAGTGTCAATGGGTGCTTCAGTGATTTCTACTGATGTAGGCCTAGGTAGTTTCTAGTGGTTGAGAGCAGATGGTTTTATTACCATCTAAAACAGGAGTTTGGACTGCTTGAATGGCATCTGTGTTAATCTGTGTTCTACAAAAGGGTGGGTGGGGGTGTCAAAAGGGTCAAAGTAATCAAGAAAAACTGGAAATTTGGGAACCACACATTCTACCAGTTAAGTCAGGATCAGTTAGCAAAAAAATATTTTATCCCCCAGTTTCCATGAAGTGACGTGAATGATGTTTTCACTGGGACAAATGTTTTTCCCATGTGCATGAACATACCTTGTTGTGCATGATTGGGGTAGCCAACGTTTTGTGATGTCAAAAATAGTGTCACCTGCCAAAAAAGGTTGGGAACCCTGGTAGGCCTAAAAAAGTTTAAGGAGGTGAAGAAGCATGATATCTCCATTAGTAAATAAAAAAAAGGCACACTATATGTCAAGATAGGCTAACGTAGCCCATGGTTCAACTGAAGGAATGGCCTCATAGATGTTTAAGCGCCTCTGCTCGTTGTCTGCACTACGACAACACACATCCCCTACTGCTTCGAAACTCGAAATAGCTCTGGAAATGCGAAACTCCACTTCCGGGTTGGAGTCTACGCGCATAAGAGGACATCCGAAAGCCGTCATATCCAATCATATGGGCATCTTGCAGCTGTTGTATGATTCTTGCTGACATCGACTGTAATTTCTGAAGTTGGGGATATAACGGAGCGATTTTTTCGCAGCCACGGCCCACGAAAGCTCTCCTGCAGTGCACTGAATGATGACGGCAGCTTCCAACGTTTTCCAAGGCACATGAAGACTTGCCCATTGGTGTAGCTAGCATCATAAACAGCTTGCTAGTTGGCTATTTTAATTTCATTTCGACGGTGCAGCCGCCATTGTTGTTAGTTAGTCACACATTTGGGTGTCATCGGGATTCACAGAATCTATCGGGGTTTCTATATACGGGTCTATCTTGTATTTTTTATTTTTTTATGTGTGGTGATCTGCTATTAGCATTTAGCACGCAAGGTCCACTGTAAAATAAGGCAATACAAGCCCAATTAACTAGCTGGCTAAGTCAGCTAGCATTCCAGCAGCTAGCAGGCTAAATCTGACAGGTAAACAAAAGAAGACTTGGTTACACGAAACTCCACACAGTCGCGAGGCGTGTTTACCTTTGTATTTGTTGAACTAGTCCCTTGAGGGGGAACAAAAGTCATGTCTCACGGAAAACGAAAAGAGATCTACAAATACGAGGCACCATGGACTGTGTACGCGATGAATTGGAGCGTTCGGCCCGACAAGCGCTTCCGTCTGGCTCTTGGCAGCTTCGTGGAAGAATACAATAATAAGGCAAGAAAGTGTCCTTAAATTACAACAATGAGCCCTCATAGCTAACGTTATTGAATTATATCTGTAACGGTATGCTGTTATTTTACAGTACCGTAGTGTGTTTAACCATATCCAATTTGATTGTTGTCCAAAGTTGAACTACCTAATGAACAGACCTCGGATATAAGTTAGCCTACATACCACCTCTCTTAATACAATTTGTCCGTGTGTGTACGCGTATTATGCATCTATGTATGTATGCTATAATGTTACCTGCATTAATGAGCATACATTTGATTTGTTTTGCAGGTTCAGCTGGTGGGTCTGGAAGAGGAAAGTTCAGAGTTTGTGTGTCGGAACACCTTTGACCACCCATACCCCACAACAAAAATCATGTGGATCCCCGACACCAAAGGGGTGTATCCCGATCTGCTGGCCACAAGTGGGGACTATCTCCGTATCTGGAGGGTGAGTTTACCATGAGAGATGTCATAATCTTGTGGTGTTGTAGGCAGTCAGCTCATGAACTAATCAAATGGGTCTTCTCTCACAGTTCTGTTTCTGGCAAAACATTCATTGCCGACTGGGGTTTGCAATACCCACAAAGCATAAGGGTGGTAGGCCTAATGACATAATTGTATGATGTATGTCACACAGGTTCCTTCTCTGCAGAAATAGCTCAATGTTGAAATTCATAGGCTGCTTCAAGATTGTCCTTGTGTTATGTTTGAGCATTGCATTTGTATCAAAAGCGCATTTTGCACAGGAGCTTCGAGTTGAAACTCCATTCTGCAATTTCACACAGAAGCATTCTGGCCATCACATGTCAATAGTAATACTAGTAATGCCTTAGAGCGAAATAATTGTCAGCAGTTCTCTTTTAATGCTGAAACGTTGGATTGATTGTTTGTTTGTTGTGCCTCTTAGGTGGGAGAGACTGACACACGGCTGGAGTGCCTCCTAAACAACAACAAAAACTCTGACTTTTGTGCCCCCCTCACCTCTTTCGACTGGAACGAGGTTGACCCAAATCTTTTGGGTAAGCAGCACAAAGAGGGGCTTTACAGGGTTCATCTGTGATTCTGGCAAAAGGACAAGGGGCTTGTGTCGACCTTGTGTTTGGATGTAGTAGGCTTGTAGACAAATTGTTGTTTAACATTTTGAGACCAAAATGCTGTTGGTACTAAATAGATAAGATGGAATTGAACTGAGACACAAAAGTGCTTCTAGACATTAAAGACAATAGTGGACCATATTGTGATGCAATATTTACTATTTTGCTCACCACTACGTAGTGTTGGATCTCCAAATATTTTTGAATGGATTCAATCTACAAACCTTTTCTGTATTAAAACGCAGTGCGACGTGGTGTCAACCTTCGTAGACTAATTTGTTATCCTCATTCCCTCATTCATTGTTCACTATTCCTTTCTCCCTCTTTCTCTCCGTCCTTCTCTCCCTCTCTTGGATCCCTCTCTCTCGGCCTCTTCCTCCCACCCCCTCTTCCTCAGGCACGTCCAGTATAGACACCACCTGTACCATCTGGGGGCTGGAGACGGGACAGGTCTTGGGTCGGGTCAACTTGGTCTCGGGCCACGTCAAAACACAGCTCATCGCTCATGACAAAGAGGTGAGGACATCTGCAGGACACGGGGTGTTCTCAAGGCCTTAGGAGATAAATTAGTGAAATAATTTTACATATTACATGTGAAATGTGGATTCTGTGGCTATGCAAAAGTAATAACATTGGTGCTAATAATAATAGTCTAAAAAAGTTGCCGGAGTGTTGCATCGGGATTGTAAAGAGTGCTGGCTTTCTGTTGGTTCGTTGCAGGTGTATGACATTGCGTTCAGTCGGGCGGGTGGAGGTCGGGACATGTTTGCGTCGGTGGGGGCGGATGGCTCGGTGCGCATGTTCGACCTGCGGCACCTGGAGCACAGCACCATCATCTACGAGGACCCCCAGCACCATCCACTGCTGCGCCTCTGCTGGAACAAGCAGGACCCCAACTACCTGGCCACCATGGCTATGGACGGCATGGAGGTGAGCCTGTTGGGTTGTTTGTCTGTCTTTCTGTCTGTCTGTCTGTCTGTCTGTTTGCATCTCTCCTGATTCCTGTTTGTCTGTCTGTCTCCCTGCCTCTTTGCAGTCAAATTAGCTGAGTCCCTGATAGTCTTTCTGTCCCCCAACTTTCTAAAGCCCATTCTATTGATATTTATCTCTTTCTCTCTCTCTCTCTCTCTCTTCCATCTGTCTTTTTCATCGTTGTGTCCTCTGTCTGTCCTCCTGTGTCCTGAAGATTACAGTTCTGTCTCTCCTCTCCTCTACTGTACTGTTCGGCCTAATTACCCAAACACCTCCTGCTATTTATAGGCCCCACACAGGGTGGTATCTAAGCCGAGAGGAAGATTCAAATCTAACTCCACTTCTGTTCCTCTCTCTCTCTCTCTCTCTCTCTCTCTCACACACACACACACACACACACACACACACACACACACACGGTTCTGCCTCTTTTTCTCCCTCCAAGAATTCGTTTTCAGACACTGTGTCGGAATTCAGATTCATTTAATTCATTTACATTACATTTCTTTGTGCATTTAGTTGTTCCTTGCCTTAAGCCCTGTCCCTCTCTCTTAGTTTCTATCTCTCCTTCCTCCCCTACCCCCCACCTCCTCCTCTGAGACTGCATTTACTTTTCTTTTTTTGGTGTTATTAGTCACTTCCTTCTCCTTCCACACTGCTTCTCATGTTTCTTAGTTACCACGGTGTATTTTCCTCTCTTTGTCCCTCCCTGAATTCATCATTGATCCTCACATCATCAGTTTAAATGCCTCATGTGTCTCCACCATGTATCCGTTATGGCTAAGGCTAATGGCTGCTCTTTGCGGGCTCTCTCTGCCAGGTGGTGATTTTGGACGTGCGAGTGCCCTGCACCCCAGTGGCCAGGCTGAACAATCACCGGGCGTGTGTGAACGGCATCGCCTGGGCCCCCCACTCCTCCTGCCACATCTGCACAGCAGGTAATCACGCCCCCCACCCCCCCACCCCCATTCAATTTTGAAACAATTGAACTCAACCAGGCATATAACAAGAGTGCATATGTGATTTTTACTAGTTTTAGATAATCAGGTGTACCATTAATTCAGACAGGCCATGCTAGTCTGCCTACTGCCTAGCTTGTCAGCTGACGCTCAGCTGATTCACCAGGACCAGCCACAGTTGCCCACCTAAAGGAATGGTTCCCTTTAAACCATTTGAATACACCTGCAAGTTAACTGAAATATCTACTTGTGTATCTACTTATCCCTCTCTCAGCGGACGATCACCAGGCGCTGATCTGGGACATCCAGCAGATGCCCCGGGCCATCGAGGACCCCATCCTGGCCTACACGGCGGAGGGCGAGATCAACAACGTGCAGTGGGCCTCCACGCAGCCCGACTGGATCTCCATCTGCTACAACAACTGCCTCGAGATCCTGCGCGTCTGAGAGCCTGAATGTCTGAGCCTGGCGACAGAGATGCGGGAGGACTCTTATTCACTTTCATACACACACACACACACACACACACACATTGACTCACTCACTCACTCACTCACTATCTCTCCATTTCTTTATCTGTCCTATTTGTATTTCTTTCTATTTCTCTCTCTCATGAACTTCTGTCTCTTCTCTCTCCTGCTCTGTCACTCTTTGACAGTGCTTTCTTTGTTTCACACCCTTTGCTGTTGTGATCTTCAGGTTGGTCTTTCTAGGCCATCCATCTGATCTATTCTGCCTGTCTTTTCTCTCTCCCTCTTTCTCTCTCTCTCTCTGGTGTTCCATATCTCTGTCTGCCCTGTTGTATTATTCATCCCATTGTACATGGTCATGGACGTAGACATGAGCGCTCCTCCAAAAATTTGGAAAGGACCCGTGGGCGCCATGTTGAGTATTTATAAAGCTTGACACTGATACAGATCTTTTTCATTATGGCGTCGTGGTGCTGTTTGATAATGTAGTAGTAGATCATCTGGATTTGAAGTGCTTTCAGTACGAGTTCATCTCTCGAGTGGCTTTGTACAGCTTTACTGCTTGTTTGTAATGTTCACAAAAAAAATGTACTCTTGCAGGTTAGGTCTTTGTGGGGTTTTTTTTGTTTTGTTTTAAGTTTTTGTGTTTTTTTATTTCTTTGTATTTGACGTGTTATTTTTTTAGTTATGTTTGGGGGGATTTTGATGCATTTCTGGTTTATTAATGACATATTTGGGTCATTTGTAAGGACTTCAACACCCCCCTTCCCTCTGAGGCCGAAGTGACTAGCCATGATATAGGCATCTGAAGAAGCTGCGGCGCTACCAGCCGGTCTGAGATCAGCTGCATGTTGTTTTGTTTTTTTGTGATTTGTTTTTTATTATTATTATTATTATTATTATTATTAAGTAGATGTTTTCCTCTCGTGTCAAGATGATACAGGATGTGAATCTATTTAACTTGGTCTACGCAAGTCTGAAGTCAGTCAGAAAGGACATCACACAGAGAGAGGTTTTCAGCCAACCACACCCAACACTCAAGACAGAGAAACTCTGCCAGCCTCTTCTGATCAGAACGGGTCTTGCTGTCAGAGGCTTGGTCTTTATTATTAACCGTCCTGCTTGTTTTTGTTTTTTTTCCCTGTCTGGAAAACTGAAGTAACTATTGTGCAGTGATCGAGTTGATTACTGTGTGTGTGTTAGCGAGAGAGAGAGAGTGTGTGTTTGGGTTTGTGTGTGCGTGTGGGAGAGAGAGAGCGAGAAAGGGTCGGAGATGTGTGTGCCCATAAACAGCTTTTTATTGTATTTCTGAAATGTGTCTACAAACCTCAATGAACAGGATCTTCTTCACTGAGTGTAACTATAACGAAACAATACTACTAATATTAATCCTGTACTTTCCTTACACATTGTGATCCCTGATCGCAGCTGATCCTGGAATGAATGGAACCGGTCTAGAACCAGCTGTTTTCGGGCTTGTGTCAGAATTTGTCACTGGGATGTTCTGGGTCACATTGATCCACTTCTGGAAGGGGGTTAAAGTACGAAGCGAGTTTAGTGGAGGGTTGAGCCTCAACCTAGAAGTTTATTCAAATTTGGCAAACAGAGGCGAAAATTGGTGGCAAACTTTTTTTTCTTTAATCATTTAAATGTGAATGTTTTGTGTAAACTCTTTTGTAAATTATTCACTGTAAACAGAAAGTGCGTGCAACAATGCAATAGCCACAAATGTTCACCTCGTGTTTGCTGGATTTGAACGCACCTCTGGTGTTCAACTCAACACCACTAATCTCTTTTCACAGAATACCCCGTTCCACTGTGTCTAGGCAGCCATTTTGTTTTCTGTCAAGTTTGTTTGTTTTTCTATGATATTCAGAACCAAACAGTAGCATCTGTGACTTTGAGAAGACATGAAAAAATAGACATCTCAAATATCCTAATAGCAAACATCCCCCAATATGTTAATGTAGTTCCTGTCTACATGTACACTAGTAATAAATTAGATGATGAAAATAAATATATAAGCTCTAAAACTGGACTATGACTTCTAAACAAACAGATTGTCTACTAACTGTTACTTCCTGTGTTTTCTTTGATGTTGGGAACAGTCTTCAATAACAGCAGAAAAATAACAGTTTCGGTAGAGCTTTTAAATAACAGTTTCTCTGCCAGTTTTGACAAATATAACATGTCAGGTTAGCTGCTATGTAGTATTGTTAACTACTATTTTGTAACATCTACAAATTTCATTTTGTATGTTACATATAGAGAGATTGACAGAATGGACATTCCTATTGGTTACCAAGGCTATTCACAATGTAGTGCCATTCTATTGTACGAAACCCAGGGGAATGTAAAATCAGTGCTTACAGCACAGGAATGCAAAATATGTATCACTGAAATGCATGAGGTGTATGGTGGTTTAAACTACTCAAACCAGCTGAGTTGGTTGAACTGGAGTCGTATGCAGTTCTTTGTTCCTGTTGTCTCTATGGAGACATGCAGTCTAGA
>NC_085015.1:21297487-21324987 GCF_963854185.1 Sardina pilchardus
TGTTGCTGTGTAGTGGGGTGTAACAGTGCAACCCACGATCGCAAGAGGAAAAGAATCGCTAATACTATATTTCTGCTTCTTATCTTCTGCATCTGAATGAATGGATATTACGTTCGGTGCGTTACCAACATGGCGGCTATATTCCTAGAATGCAAGGCGTGTGCCCGAGCCCTATTGTGATTAAATGTGTTAAAAGTATTTAAAGACACTTTTTGAAAGGTTAACAGAATTTGATTGCTTGATCCAGAGTTTTTATGAGGTCAGTGTAAATCTCTTGATAAGAGCTCTGCATCTTTGACCCTTCAGCCCTGGCAGGGGTGAGGGGTCAAAGTGCACTGCCTAGACAGATACTGACATCTGATGAGCAGGTGGAGAAGAACTTCTTGGAGATCGTTTTGGGTGAGACGTGCGAGTGTGTGCGTGTGTGTGTGAAGCAACTCACATCCGATGAGCATGACGCAGATGGAGAAGATCTTCTCGGAGTTGGTGTTGGGTGAAGTGTGTGTATATGTACGTGTGTGTGTATGTGTCTGTGTGAGCGTTGTGTGTGAAGCAACTCACATCCAATGAGCATGACGCAGATGGAGAAGATCTTCTCGGAGTTGGTGTTGGGTGAAGTGTGTGTATATGTACGTGTGTGTGTATGTGTCTGTGTGAGCGTTGTGTGTGAAGCAACTCACATCCGATGAGCATGACGCAGATGGAGAAGATCTTCTCGGAGTTGGTGTTGGGTGAAGTGTGTGCATATGTACGTGTGTGTGTATGTGTCTGTGTGAGCGTTGTGTGTGAAGCAACTCACATCCGATGAGCATGACGCAGATGGAGAAGATCTTCTCGGAGTTGGTGTTGGGTGAAGTGTGTGCATATGTACGTGTGTGTGTATGTGTCTGTGTGAGCGTTGTGTGTGAAGCAACTCACATCCGATGAGCATGACGCAGATGGAGAAGATCTTCTCGGAGTTGGTGTTGGGTGAAGTGTGTGTGTATGTCTGGGTGTGTATGTGTCTGTGTGAGCGTTGTGTGTGAAGCAACTCACATCCGATGAGCATGACGCAGATGGAGAAGATCTTCTCGGAGTTGGTGTTGGGTGAAGTGTGTGTGTATGTCTGGGTGTGTATGTGTCTGTGTGAGCGTTGTGTGTGAAGCAACTCACATCCGATGAGCATGACGCAGATGGAGAAGATCTTCTCGGAGTTGGTGTTGGGTGAAGTGTGTGTGTATGTCTGGGTGTGTATGTGTCTGTGTGAGCGTTGTGTGTGAAGCAACTCACATCCGATGAGCATGACGCAGATGGAGAAGATCTTCTCGGAGTTGGTGTTGGGTGAAGTGTGTGTGTATGTCTGGGTGTGTATGTGTCTGTGTGAGCGTTGTGTGTGAAGCAACTCACATCCGATGAGCATGACGCAGATGGAGAAGATCTTCTCGGAGTTGGTGTTGGGTGAAGTGTGTGTGTATGTCTGGGTGTGTATGTGTCTGTGTGAGCGTTGTGTGTGAAGCAACTCACATCCGATGAGCATGACGCAGATGGAGAAGATCTTCTCGGAGTTGGTGTTGGGTGAAGTGTGTGTGTATGTCTGGGTGTGTATGTGTCTGTGTGAGCGTTGTGTGTGAAGCAACTCACATCCGATGAGCATGACGCAGATGGAGAAGATCTTCTCGGAGTTGGTGTTGGGTGAAGTGTGTGTGTATGTCTGGGTGTGTATGTGTCTGTGTGAGCGTTGTGTGTGAAGCAACTCACATCCGATGAGCATGACGCAGATGGAGAAGATCTTCTCGGAGTTGGTGTTGGGTGAAGTGTGTGTGTATGTCTGGGTGTGTATGTGTCTGTGTGAGCGTTGTGTGTGAAGCAACTCACATCCGATGAGCATGACGCAGATGGAGAAGATCTTCTCGGAGTTGGTGTTGGGCGAGACGTTGCCGAAGCCCACGCTGGTCAGGCTGCTGAAGGTGAAGTAGAGCGCCGTCACGTACTTGTCCTTGTTGGACGGCCCCGACGCCGGGTCGCTGTGGTTGTAGCTTTTGCCCAGCTGGTTGGCCAGGTTGTCCAGCCAGCCGGTCTTCATGTAGGGCCGCTCCACGTAGCCGATGGCGTACCAGATGCAGGCCAGCCAGTGGGCGATCAGCACGAACGTGCACATGAGCAGGAAGAGCACGGCCGCGCCGTATTCCGAGTAGCGGTCCAGCTTGCGCGCCACACGGACCAATCGCAGCAGGCGGGCCGTTTTCAGCAAGCCAATCAAAGTGGTCGTCGTCTGGGGAGGGTGAAGAGGAAATAGAAAACAGAAGGGGGCTGAAGGGAGCTGGTCTCAGAATGGATGTAAACGGGGTATTTCAAGTACAGTGCAACTGGAACGTTTTCAGTGCCTGCTTTCTTCCACACACGCCATTGAGAATTATGGACAAATAGTTCAATATTCATTTCAGCGGACCAGAGCATTTCACTTCTAATGGTCTGAGAGTCGTTTGGATGCTTTTTGGCAAACTCCCCACAGTCAATGGCTTCCGTCTGGCCACTCTACCATAAAGGCCTGATTGGTGGAGTGCTGCACTGATGGTTGGCTAACAGAACTCATTCAGAGTGACCAAACTACATGAGTATGAATTGGTTTGGAGCGGGATTACGCCATTTTTATGGTTATGTGCACCATTCACACACGTGTGTAATTTGTGCTCATTTACAGAGGTGTGTCCACAGTAGGGAACCATTCAAAGATTTCCAAGCTGGTAGATAGTAAATGTTCCAGAATTGGATCAGAATTGAATGTGGGTCAAAGCCAGAATCTATGCTGTTGTAAATAGGGAATCTATTTAGGTGAGTATCATTCAATGACGGGGAAAATAGCAGCTGTCTACTTCTACCTCTTTAAAAGCAACACATTTAGAACAAAAAAGGAGCCACAACTAGCAGGTTATTTGTCAATCATCATAGTTGTACTGCTGTAACTATTCTGCTATAGAAAGGAAGTCAGTCTGTGTATCACTATAGATACCAGACCATAACATAGGCCCAACCCTGCCCATGCACTGACAGGAGAAAGACTGCAGGGGGCAGAAGAGTGTCATGACAGTTGTCTGCAGAGCTCCAACCCTTCCCCTCACCTCATCAGAGCCCGACCTGAAGACCAGCAGGTCGAAGGGGATGGCCGCCACCAGGTCGATGAAGAACCAGCCCTTCAGGTAGTGCACGGCGATGCGCCTCGGCTGCGTGACCACCTCGTCGATGCGGTCCACGTAAGTCGTGCGCAGGTTGATGACGATGTCCACGATGAAGAGCACGTCCACCACCACGTCGGCCACGCCCAGCGGGTTGCACGCGTAGCCGCAGGCGCCGTCGGCGCTGCCCACCCCGAGCTCGCGCTCGTCCAGCAGGAAGGCGGCCGAGTACGGCGTGAAGACGGCCGTGTAGAGCACCAGGATGAGGATGACCCAGTCCCACACCGCCTTGAAGGGGCTGTAGTGCAGCATGATCCAGCTGTGGGTCTCGGCCTTGTGCAGCTTGTACTCTGGAAGCACATCCTCTGCCAAGGACAGCACCTGGGGAGGGGAGGGGAGGGGAGGGCATTGGGGAGGGGATGGGAGGGCATTGGGGAGGGGAGGGCAGAAGAAGAGCACGGTTAAGGCCGTCGCCCACCGGACACGTACGCGGCGCGCCGCGACAATAAAACAATTAGAACTCCATTGTTTTCAATGGAGCAAAGCCCACTGGAAACGTCTGCCGCGCAGCAGCCGCACAGAGATAGAAAACTACTCTAAAATCCTGCGCGTCAAGCCCAGACCGCCGAACGCCGCTGAACGGCGTGTCCGGTGGGCGCCGGGCTTTAGAATTACACCCAGTTCAGCTGCAACACTACTTCCAGAAGCTTTCCATCTGAGTCAGACTGGGCTTGTACATTACATTTCAAAACTGAGATTTATCGAAAGCTGTTATATATGATGACTATTTTTTAAAACTTGAGAGACCCAACCCAAGCCTGATTTCCGGCACTGATAATGTTAAGCCTGTGACTTCTACTGCTATTAAAAAAAACAATTATACAAAAACAATGAATTACACAAAAAGAGATCTCTACAAATGTGCAAAATGAGTGATAGCTGCCATCTTTATCAGACAGGCAGGCTCCTGCACTCACTCTCTCTGTGACTGGACATGGCTGGACCACACTCACATGCACTTGTGTGCGCGCGTGCGCGCGTGTGTGTGTGTTTGTGTAATCTGAATCTGAATCCATGTACTCCAGCTGAGTCTTGACCGCAGTTAGACCCATGGGTGTGTATTTTTTGACTGCTTTGGTGTATGTGTGTGTGTGCATGTGTATAACACCTGTTGAACTGTCCCTGATTTAGTGAAGCATACATTTTGAGCAGTGTTGCCCAGACTCTATCGCATCACTTGGCGCATGGGGTAATTTCCAAACACACTATACCTCTGTCTACACAAGGCCATGCCACACACACACACACACACACACACACACACACACACACACACACACACACACACACTATGACTGAAGTCTGAATAGTGGAAATAATACCATACAGTGTGGGGTCATTTCCAAACAACCTCTTTTTTTGTGAGAAATTCTAACAAGCATTATGCAACACAAACATTCTGGAAAAATACACATTTAATCTTAGAAAATGAGACTGTGAATAAAAGACAGAAGTTTTGTTTAAATTTGTTTAAAAAGGCAAAACCCTACCTTAACCCTAACCCTACACATACCCAAATACAAGACAGATCCTGCATATCTGATTTTGCTAATGAGTTAGCACCGATCCTCAACAGTGATCAGAATCAAGCTGTACTTAAAAACAGTATGGAGCTTTGGTTGAAAACTATCAATCTAATCAGTCAAAAGGCATGCAAAGCCGTATGAACATCAACAACAATGCAGTCGGCACAGATAACAGCTTGCTGTGGTAGCGTGTGGATTTTGGTGATATAGTTGGAAAATCTGTAGGAGCTGCTCTAGAGATGAACCACAGGACTGCACAGTGAAAAACCATCCATTGCAGCTAGTTGGAATAATAGTCTTCCACATTATCATATATCATGAAGACAAGCTAGTCTCCCACATTACCATACATATACACCATGAAGACAAGCTAGTCTCCCACATTACCATATACACCATGAAGACAAGCTAGTCTTCCACATTACCATAACATGACAATTATAGTATAATGTGAAAATTGCATAGTGTCTTTAACATCACCTTAGGTTTAACTCATCCATCAATCAATAGACATGACTAAATAAACAATTTAAAAAAAGCTCATGGCACTAAAAACATTGTGGTAAACAAGATCTCCTGGACAGATCAGATGTGAGAAACTTGCTCTGGAACACTGCCACTGACCGACATGCTGATTGAACAAACACTCCCGGTATTCCAGATTCTTCCGGATCTCACGGGTGCCGGATGCAGTTCCTGTCTTCGAGGACAGAGACCGAACTCTGTCCAGTGATGGAACGTGTCAATGCGACAATGTTAAGCATCAGATCAGCACCTGCTTCCACCAATTGTGTTTAATCCATGAGTCTCATTTACCAAGACAACAGGCTGAGAGAGTGAAAGGCATGCAAAGAAAGTAAGCAAGATAGATAGAGAGTGGGGGCGAACAGAGAGAGGAGAGTAAGGCAGATAGAGAGGAAGAGAGAGATACAAAGGGCTAAAGAAAGGGGAAAGAAAGTTCAATAATCCAATTTGCTTGAATCTTCAACTCCAGTTTGGACTCTTTGACCCCTCTCTTCAAACACACAGAAGATCCACCGAAAGCAACAGCACGGTCCATGTACATCCACACACACACACACACACACACACACACACTCACTAACACGCCCACACACCCCACCACATAAGCACACAACACAGCAATGACACACACTCTTTCAGAACAGCAGTGGGCAGCAGCTGAACTTGTGAAATGTACCGAGTGTGTGTGAGTGCACTGTGCGTGTGTGTGTGTGTGTGTGTGTGAGAGTGTGCATGCATTCTGTGTATACATCATGTGTGTCTATGCATTTCTTCTGTACATCTCTGTGTATGAGTGCCTGATTATACTATAGGTCAGATGTTTCACCCTGTGTTGTGATAGTTAAAACAGTAAGATGATCTGACCCAGAGTCAGCGGCTAAACTTAACACTGATTTAACCCACAACCAGGCACGCTTGAAAGAAACAGACATGGCGCCACAGCTTGTCAAAACAGACACAGTGTTTGCATTATACTAAGTGTCGCTGAGTTAAGCACTAGGACACTGCATAGAACAGAGTATGGGAAACTGGACATAGAGCAAGATATTTGTATATAAGATGTTTTCAATAACACTGTTGATCCACTGTCCTAATTTGACCCATCTAAACAACACACGCATGCATGCATGCACAAACTCAAACTCACGCTCAGACACACACACACACACACACACACACGCACAAACACATGCGCACCTACACACACACACATGCATGCACACACAGACACACACACACGCACGCGTGCACGCGTACACGCACACGCACACGCACACGCACACACCCACACAGCTTTGTAAGGCACAACCTACAGCTGCACACATGACCATACAATTACGCAATAGCACAGGGCCAGCGCAGCAATGCCCGCGGCGTGGTGCGGTAAAGGGGAGTGGTGGGTATGGATTCAACCCCTGGCCCCACACCATTTCCTGTGCCCCCTCTGAGCCCTGACCAGCGCCCTAACGATGTTTCCAGTGAAAGCCCCTGCCACTCTGCCCCCCACGTGCCAGCAATAACGCCTGGGCATCAATGATCGCTTCTCTTTCACCGTCCACACTTGCCCTCCCTCTGTCACAACAGGGTACAACATCATATCTGCTCCAGAGAATCAGTGTCCTCTTGTTGTTTAGCATTTTGTGTGTGTGTGTGTGTGTGTGTGTGTATTCTCATTGCCAATACTGCAGTTCCTGCCATGTGACATTGACTCACTGCAGCAGCAACAGACAGTCGAGTTGTAGCCTAGAGAAACTTCAGAAAATACCATAAAATAGTACCAAAATGTCATTATTAGATTATATGCACTGATCATACCACAGTACCACACTATTGCCCTTTCCATCTAGTCAGTTTTCTTGAGTAATTTCGGGGATGGACATCTTGGATTTTCAAAATGGTGACCTTTAGATACTAATTTTAATAATTGAATTACAGGCAGTTAATGTTGGGTGCAAGAAATCCAATGGTACTAATATCAAATAGATGTAGATGATCATTGACCCATTTGTGTGTTGTTGTTCAGCGGTGTAAAAGTCCAGTCTCAGAAAGTAGCCTAAAAGTCCTGCCACATTTTCGTTCACCATTCAGTTAATCAGCTGATTCTCATTAGCACACATCAGCTAATCAGGGAAATCACCTGTGTTAAACGCACTGGTAGAACCAATTCATGGATTTCACCAGGTCCCTTTCCACAGGTGTATAAAATCAAGCACCTTGATTATCAATGCAGACTGCACGATGCTTGATTAATACACCTGTGGAAAGGGACCTGATGAAACTCATGAATACATGGCTAGACTTGTATCTCCCTTTCCACAGGTGTAGGCCTAATCAATCACCATGCATTCATAATCTGGGTGCTTGATTTTATACTGTGGAAAGGGACCTGATGAAAACCATGAATATGGTCAGATATACCGTGGTCTGCCTGATCACAGAATTTATAGTTTACCTTTTACATATTTTCTACCACCCTGCTTACAATATAGTCGATGACTTGTTATGCCGGCCCTGAAAAGGAAAACTGGGCTGACCCATTCCTCATAAAACATTACATTATTTGCACAGCAAATAATTTATCCAACAAAATCATGTAAGATCAACGTGAAGCAGCTAAGCACTAAAGCCGAAAGCAAATTAACACATGGGATGCCTGAGGGTCACCACAGACCTCTGAAGTTAGCCTACAAAAACTGCCATCTTTGAAATCCGGTATCTTGCGATTTTCTTGGGGATTTTAATTATCGCACCTGTTAAACTCTCGCAGGGACGAAGAAGGCTGAAATGCAGGCGATTTGCTCAACGCAATTTTGTCCTCTGCCCTTTCTTCAAATGAGTAGTGATCTTCGATAGTTAAGACGGCAAACTTAGATTTTTTCTATCCCAGAGCTAATTTGCCACATATAGGCCAAGTTAGCTACAATTAACACTCGGATCTCCTTATATGGGCAAAAATGACAGCTTTGGTTCCTTTTTTGTATGGCGAACGTCAGACTGCATTTCATTTCATGGGCAGTGGGCACGACTCTACGAGCATCTGCAAGAACACCGAGATAATCACACAGTTATCGGTGTTGCCAAAGGTTTTCACATGGGTTTTCCTAAAGAGAGTTAAGTCTAGAGATCTGTAGAATTTGGAGTTATGTAATGTTTTGAGACCATACTTTGTTCCCACTATGAGTGTGTTAGGGCTACTGATGCACAAATGGGCTACTGTATAAGCAGTTACATTTGAAAGTATCCCACTTTGGGGATTAGCCTACTTCTAAATCTACTCTGGAAAAAGTGATTTGAAAAAGGTCCATGTCATCTTGAAGTCACTAATCTTGATATTATGGCGGGATTATTATTATTATGGGTTATATTATCCAAAGGTATCTTCATCAGAGTGACATGAAGCTGTCATGAATGTATCATAAACATCTATTCATGTGTCATGACACTGTCATGTCACTCTAACAGATGCCTTCAAGTAATGTGTTACCGTGTTATGTTACAATGCAATAAGTAAGGGGATCCAAAATAACTGCCGTAATGATTTCTGAAAAAATGGAATCAAGTTTTTTTTTTTTTTTTTTTTTTTTGCCATGTTAGGTTTCCAAAAATATAGTTTTACTAATCCCCAAGAAAAATGAACGAACAAATTTGTCCAGACATAGTGAACTGCACTAATATAGATAGATGTAGAAATAGATGTATTTGTGAGACAATCCCTGTGCTCTGGCTGTTTTCTGATCCAAGGTGCTGCTACACAACATCAGACTTCAAAAGCTCATCAGTGCGCTAGTGTAATATTATGATTTATTTATTTAGAGCGAATAACGTGTTTCATTGCCATCTTTTCCAGGTTCGCTCTCTGACTTCACATGACACACTGACCCACAGATGAAATGTGTCACCCACAGGTAGTGTCTCAAGTGATATACCCCAGTAATATTACACCAGTGTGCGGTGATGTTTCCTTTTGAAGATAGATATATTTATATTCAGTAGGCTTTGCAGGTGTTCCCCTTGCCCTACCTGAGTCACCTTCTCTGTCAGGTTCTCTGTGCGCTCCTTCACCTTGGTGGGTGAGACGAGCTGGATAGGGGGGGTGGCGGAGGCAGAGGCGGGGGGGTTAGGCGTGCCGGGGGGAGAGTCCCGCTCCGAGTGGTGCAGTTTGAGTACCCGCAGGGGGAACCGGTGAGAACCGGAACGCTTCATGAGGTCTGAATCCAAGGAGGAACTCAGAGAACCGGACTGCAGGTCTGTGGAGGAGTGCGGAGCAGAGCAGGGTTCCCCGGTGAGGTTTGCAGAACATCAGTGGAGAACGGGATGCAGAGGGGAGAAGAAGACATTAGAACAGACCAGACCAAAGAGGGAAGAAGATATACAGACTCAGTTAATCATTCAAACAGAAGTGATCATTATTCTAAATCTAAAATACCATTTCACATTGGCATGTACAAGTATGTACCGGTAAGTGTGTGTGTGAGTGAGTGAGTGAGTGTGTGTGTGAGAGAGAAGGTGAGAATAACCAAAGATTGCTAGTAGATGTGTGTGAGTATGTGCGTGAGTCTGTGTGTGCTTACTGTTGGCGAGACACACATCGTTCCCTGGCATTCCAAGCTCTGATTCTTCCCCTTCCAACCAGCTAATCACACAGCACAGAAGTCCACATCTCAAGCAATTGGTGTCAGTTATTTACTTAATGCAGTCACGCAGATACGCAGATATCCCTCCCTGGAGTGTCCACCGTCAAGTTCACCTTTCCTGGAAAAGTCAAACAAACAAACATTGTGGTGGCGCTCACAAACAACATGATCGCTATTGTGGTCCTTGTTGATGCCAAGGACACTTCCTTCTTCCTTCCTTCTACAAACATTTTGATAAACTGTGGTTATTGGAAAAGTTATTGTTGGACACTTAAACTTCAGTGCAATTCTTTTCTTAGACTGTTTTGGCAACTAAAGTAAGAAAGTAAGTAAGAAAACAAAGTCATAAAACCTTAAGGGGCCTATTGTGAAAGACAGGCAAAGTCTTTCCAAACTCATGGACCATTGTGTAGACCAAGAGTAAGGCCACAAAGGTTTTGACTTAGTTATCTCATATGACTTGCCACAAGGGCAACTGAGAAGGTTTTTACCTGATTTTGTATTGCATGAGTTTACTCCTTTTATCGGGATCTCTACCCATATGCAGATGCTGTGAATGAGTATTCTTCATTCTCTGAAATTCCTAAATCTTGTACACCATGCAAGGCTGTTCTTTGAATACCTCACCTAGTTGGTGATCTGATTTCAATATGAGCCAATTCTTTTTTATAATTCTCTTTATATGAATTGTCCATATATTTGATATTTGACCAATGACTAATGTCTGCACCCATATCTAACTATCCTTGCACTGCTGCTATAACTCTTATATTACTATGTTATGTTTATTTTAATTGTCCATATATTTATACTAGTGCTGTTACTATGCTTACATTTTGTACTGTACATATTTGTTGCTGGTCACTAATTTAATCTTGCACTGTTGCACTGTTGGACTTATTTGAACTACCAACTTGACACACACCTCATACTGGATCACAGTACCAATCCTCAGTACACTCATGCACATCTTTATCTATAGTATTTTACTGCTCATTTAGTCATGTTGATTTGTTGATTTGCTTTGTATTTTAGTTTATTCCCCAAGAAATCAGATCTTGGTATATTATTATGACTGCCAAGCTAGCGAAGCGTGAGAGAATTTAGTGACAATTTACTAAATGATGTGCAAGTTTCACTCAATTGGGCGCTCATTTTACTAAATTGTGCCCTCTTTTTCATTTTTGTAAGTCATATTATAGTCCACAATTTAGTACAACAAAAGCACTACAACGAACATACAATATACTAAATTGTGCACTAAAATGAGTGCGCATGATATTGATATAGAAAATATCCTCCTCCAGGGCTCTGAAGTAATCTCTTATTTGAAAGTTGCTTTTCATATGAACCAAACACTTTTTTTACTCACAATTGTTTTACTTCTTAATTTACCATGCAATTAAGACATTGTTTGAGACACTTTCAAATTAGGACCCTGCGTCAGAAACCTAGTAATTCTGTCCAGTTTGCCACATGCAAGGAGCTAACCTGAGCAAGAGCAAGCTCCATGTGACAAAGTGTTTTCACTATTCTGTGAGCCACTGATTGTCTGCTAGATGATTGAATGGAAAGCATGGAGGTGAACTTCAATAATGTTGTTTTTACAGGGTCTAACCAAGAGAGGCCACTGAAACCATCAGTGCCTTAAGTCTGCCAACTAATTGAATGTTCATAAAACCTTTCCATCGCACAGAAAGATTATTAATAAATAAATAAATAAATAAATAGGACAAGTTAAGATGCTGCTGCTGGAGTTGAATAGGCCTTACCTTAACTTTCTTCGTATCCAGGCCGGCTGTTGAGATTGAGATGGTCTGATCTGCGCTCTCCTCAGTTGGTCTCTGCAGATCTGCCTCATGACACATTGGAGGAGAAGCCTGCTTCTCCTGGGCCCGAGAGCGGCTCCTCTGAAGACATGCAGGTGGTGGTGACCCTGGCCGTGATGGATATAGCGCTAATGAGAACAGCAGCCTTGTTTTGGATCACCCACGCCAACACACAGGATGAAGACAGGACAGATTATGCAAGGCTCCCATTGTTTACGCGTGACGGAGGACCGTTCCGGATCACTTCAGACGTGCCGACCGACACCTCGCTGCAGATGTCCGCGCTTCCTGTTTACTCGTGGACAGAACTCGAACCCTGGGTCAAGCCCTGTTGATGCGTTCGACCCGAGCCAAGAGAGAAGAGGAGAGGAGAGATGGACATGTCGCTCTCTCTCTTTTTCACTCAATTCGCTGTTCCTGAGGACCAATCAATGGCATGCTATAGCAGAGGTCACTCACCCCAGTAGTCAATGGAAATAACAACACAGTCACAAAACAGAAATAAACTACGAAAAAAAGAAAGGAAAAAGATTTTAAAACGGAAGATGTCTTTAAAATGTCATACATTTCCCAGACCTGTGGTGGAGATTGAGAGACTTGCCCTGTTGACAAGGAGCTGTAAATTAGTGTGTGGCGTGGAGACCATCTGAAGCAGCTGCATGACATGAATGAAAACATCAACGACAAACATGTCAATGCTTGGTGCCAACCAATCAATGCTCTCAGTGCAAATACAACAGTTAATGCTACAACTGTTAATGTGGCTTTGTATTGATCCATTGATGGTTCGTCAAATTCCTATGATGGGCATTGAGGGGTGGTCGCCCCTATTGGAAATGTGACCCAGTTTAACAAAACATCCTCCCTACGACCTTCAAAATCTCCTGCTGTTGGTCTCCCAATGGCCCTTATTGTGCAAACAACATAAAATATTTGTATTTTTGTTTTTACAAAATCCAAAATGAATATGTAGCTCTTTATCTCAACCATCAGGGTTTTCTGTCATGTATGTTTTACCATGCAACAGAAAGCAAATAGTCAAAATCATTGTTTTATTTTATTTGAGCACAAAGATTGAATACAAGCAGGTCACAAACAGTCTTTCTCTCGCACTTTCATTCTCATTCCTATTCACATTTACAGTCAGAGAAACACACCATTCCCACAACTCACACATGCGACCATAGGATGGCTCCAGTTTCTGATAAATTAGTGATCTGATGTTTCAACAGTGTTGAGACCCATAAAAGGTCAGATTTCCTCTGGTCTCAGTCATCAGCCTTCAGCCTTCAGTCCCATAGAACGGAATTCCTCCAGGGTTCCACATTCCAGAAAATGTCCTGTCTGCAGCACCAAAGCTTCTAGAACGCTCCACTCCACAAATCTTTGGTCTGCACCAGCATAGATGTATATAGCTCTATATACATATCTATGTGCACCAGAGCCATTCTCTACATGGCTCTGTTCTGAACATCTGGATCATTCTGGAACAGAATTCAGAGTTCTGAAATCCAAAATGACAAACACTCTCCCTTACTCTGTCCATCTGTCTGTCTACCACTCTCCTTCTCTGCCCTCCCCTCACAGAGAGAGTGTGAGAGAGAGAGAGAGAGGAGGGATGGGGGGGCGGTTGTTGTTAGTCCTGAGCCTGGATGTTGTCCCAGACCCGCACCACATCGGGATAGTCCTTTATCGCCTCCAGGCACATGTGGGCATCTCGGAGCTGATCCTCGGCCAGCGGGACTGACGCTGTGGGGACATACTCCAGCCCCGACTGCACCGTGGCAACGCCTAGCTTCTCCAGCGCCTCGCGCACCCCCCGCATCTCAGTCGTGCCACAGATGAACTACGGGAGGGGGGAAGGGACAATTTCACCAACTGCATGTTAATGCATAAGCTAGTAGTCCTTCGGGACAGTGTTCTTCATTCTCTTCTAAGTGACATACTACATGTTTCATGGAAAGAATACACAACATGTTTTATGGAGAGACCAAACACTAAATCCCAAGGAATTGAATGGAAATTAACAATATTGGATGCTAAATATTCATTGGATATTATGGATAAAATATATATAAAATGGATAAAATGGATATTTAAAGACTTTCCATCTACTTGTAGAGTGACTTGAGGGTTATTACTGATTACTGTAATGATGAAATTGTTGTGTGACTGTGCATTAAAGAGCAGAAGTTAAGCAGACGTGTGTGTGTGTGTGTGTGTGTGTGTGTGTGTGTGTGTGTGTGTGTGTGTGTGTGTGTGTGTACCTGTAGCATGGCTCTCTCCTCCTCGTCCTCTGTCTCCTGCACATCCTCAGCTCCTGCCTCAATGGCTAACTCTAGCGCCTGGTCCGAAGACATGTCCCCCCTGGCTGCCATGACGACCCCCTTCTTGCTGAAGCTGTAGTGTGCCCCATCACACACTGCCGCCCTGTGGACATCCGGTGAAATGCACGTGAGAGAAAATCTCTTACAACAGCAATAGACATAAACATATCATGCATAATATAATATATACATAATATATGGATACATAATATAATATATGGATATAATAATAGAGGTTGAGGAGGGAGACATGTTGTGGATGCTTGTCTGGGCAGTCAACGAAGAGAGCAACAAACAAGCATGAAGTTGGAAACAAACAAAAGATAGACCCAGAAAAAATAAACAATCAAAGAAAAACAGTAGGGTGAAAGAAACCTGCAGGAGATGAAAAAGATTATTTGGTTCTGACCCGTGCTTGTTGAGGAGGTATCGGATCTCTTGGTTGGAGCGTTTGTTGTTCTCAGTTAGAATCTCCACAAGGGCCATGAAGCCGCCCGGACCCCTCACCTCATATAGGTGCTGAGTACCTGTCTTGGACTTCTCCTGCAAGAGAGAAATTGGGAGACACAACATTCAGACGTGTCAACAGATACACAGATGGGCCGAGGTAAAGAGGCTATCATCCTATTCTTCACTAACAGCACAAAACTCAGTTTTTAGTCCCCAGAAACACCAATTCAGACTCATATGAAAACAATCACATCATATTATATAAAGTTCAAATGATATTTTTAATTAAAAAGTTGATGGTTTGTGCAGCCCTACTCAGAAGGCGGTGACAGGGGAATTCTGATTGCACACTTACAGCTCCCTTGATGGCGTTGTCGATGGTCACCTTGGGAACGCTGTTGTTGCGACACTGCTCAACAACTTGGGCCAGATTAACATTAAACTCAGGGTTTGGTCCACCCTCTGCAGGTAAAAAAACAGGTTCAACATAATGAGCTATTCGGTGTGACACACACACACACACACACCAACAGACTAACAAACACACATACAGTCATGCATCAAGCATCATACACACGACTAGGGATGTAACGATACACTCAACTCATGACTCGATATGGATCACGATTTTTTGCTCAAGATACGATTTTATCACGATTTTTTTTTTGATATTGATGCTGTTTGAAGAGGTTGCTCCAAAGAAAATCAAATTGCACCACTCCCTCTCCTTCCAAAGTATTACGTCCTACACCTCTCCTCTTAAAATAAATGGCAGGCCCTACTGTTATATGCTACATCATTATAGTTGTTCAAGTGCACACACTAAATGGAGAGCGAGGATTAAAATTCAGACTGTGCCTTTAAATAGGCAACTTTTTCCATCTATCAGCACAATGCTACAGTAAGCCATTTCCACTAAAAAAATCAGCTCAATATTATGTGCAAGACTGATGTTTACCAAGCATGCCAACGTGTTAATCTCTTAGCACTATCGTCATACGTTTTCTCATAGTGAGATGGCTATCCCGAAATATGTTCTAAATGACATGGGGCGCACGGAGGTGAACGGCGGGACAAACGCGAAATGACAAGGTGTTAACTAAACAATTGAGTAGACTTAAGGTCGACAGGCTTTGTGGTTAAAACGATGAAAACCAGTAGGTTAGTCTGTCACAGCTAACTTCGTTCAAGAACAGTAGCTTAGACTAGTTTACACGCGCATAAATTAAAAGTCAATATCAGCATCACAAGATTGATGTCATTATCGGAAAATCCAGACACGTCAAACTGGACGTGAACGCGTGGCAAAAACAAAACAACTTCATTAATGATGTCTATTTCAAACCTTGAAAACACCACATTAGAATCCAAGCATTTTCAAAGATTTCAAGCACCCATACGAACCCTGACACACACACTCTAGTTCAAAGTTGTTGCCTACCATCGTCTTCCCTCATTCTGTGCCCCGTACCTAGTAAGTCACGTGACTCATTCATTTTTTCTATCAACCGGTGCGAATCGTCACGCATTTGTATCGATTTTTATTCGTGTCACGATGCATCGTTACATCCCAACACACGACACACCAAGATTAAGTACAAAATGAACAATTATTCTACATATTAACATAATACTCTATAGCCGTGTGGCTGCCGCCGCGCGCACACACACACGACTGAACACAGTCAGCAAGTCGAGAAAATAGAATTATGGAGTATATCAAAATTAAGCATTAAGTTGGGGATCAATAAAGTATCTTTATCTATCTATTTTCATTTAGCGTCATCTCCCTCCCCCTGCAAGTGCTGACATTGCCCCACCCCTCGCGGCACCTACTCGGGTCTAGTGTGAACATAATTACCCGTATCTGACTCGGACATAAGGCTCATGTGGGAATAGTCCGTGTCGTGCCTCTACCCGGGTAAATATGTCCGGGTGACTTCTAGAAGTCATGTGGGAAAGGGGCTTATATCAGTAGTTATTGAGCAAGTTAATTTAGTGTGCTTTAGTGAGGGGGACTATCATAAGTCTGGTAAAAACAAAACAAAACAAAAATATTTCTCATATTTCTAATCATATTTCTCTACCTTGAGTGTGTGTGTGTGTGTGTGTGTGTATTTTGACAGGTCTGTCTAACACACGTAGCCTACACCCCCAACCTCGGCTTACCTCTAACTGCGACCCGAATCATCATTGTCAGCTTCTGCATCATTCGGGCCCGAGCACGATCTCGAGGTATTTTAACGTCCTTGACTTTGGACCACTTATTGTGCCCGGCGCACAGGGGCGGTGTGTGATGGAGGGTCCGAACCGGCCTTGGATCCCATCTGGAGACGCCAGGCGGCACTGACGCACAGACTTTAGTGATGCAGCCGATTCTCGGAACCAAAGACGCGTGGCTCAGCGCTACCCGGCAGGAATTAGGTAAGAACCCCAGCAACAGCCCCGCGCCCCCCACCATTGCCCTTGAGTTACAGAATAAAGTAAGAACATACACGAAAATGATCTGGTAATCTAGACAGTACGCTCAACTAACATGAATGGCAGGTACGTGTCATATTGTTATTGTCTGAGTTACTGAAAACAATCAACCAAAGCTGACAGCCAGAAGAACTCTCAGTTCACCTGACGTGCGTTAACGTTGTCGCACTCTGCATGCAGTTATTATGGGGAACACAAAGCACCATCTATACATTTATACAGCGGAATTTCTATGTGCACAAATCGCAAGAATTAAAGCCTACATTTATGAGTGTTACAAACGAGATCATAAAACAAAACTCACGACGTGTTTCTACAATGCTGAGGTAAGGTACGGTCAGTGTGTGACACACGGATATCCTGTGAGTGTGAGTATAACTGCTGTGTAAACTTCAAAATAAAAGTCAGTGAGTGCACCACAACGGCTAGCCATACGATGGCGCCAAACGCAAACCAAACCCTATCCTAAATGAATGAATGAATGAATAAATAAAGTATAAACTAGGAAAAACAGATAAATAAATAGCACACAATAAATACACAGACGTATAGGTTAGATTCTCCCATAACCTGCATACTCCGATTTTTTTTATTTATTTATTTATTTTTAAACTGGCAAGGTATTAGTGTGACAGGCAGGCACATGACATGCTTCTCAGAGCCGGCATGAAGGATGACTAACTGACTTCCAGTCACTGAGGGCTTTAGGTAAAGAACAGTAAGCTCTGTCAACACTCACCGTCAGCAGTGAAGGAGGGATGGCTCAAACAGCCATCAATAGAGACAGGAACCATAGGCCAGTGTGTGACAGAGAAAGAGAGAGAGAGGGGGGAGAGGTGAGAGAAAAAGAGAGGGAGGAGGAGAGAGAGTGCGTATGTGTGTGTGTGTATGTGTGTGTGTGTGTGTACGTGTGTGTTTGAGAGAGGGGGGAGATGAACAGTCTTCCTCTGAAGCAGCAAGAGCTCAGTAGCATACTTCTCTGAGGAGGATAGGTCAGAAGTAGTCAGACAGCACAGGAGTGACAGACATAAACACACATACCACACGCGCATACATACGCTTGGAGGAATATGGACCGGACACCGTGACACTGATTTTACTTCACCGAGCCAGCCCAACAGTGTCTGAAATCTTCAGGGAAAACTGGGATTCTATCGCTTACCGATGTCATCAGTTCTGCTCTCCTCAATAGGAATACTGTCTTCTCTAAAATCTTCAGTCGAAGCTTTTTTTTCCTGAAGAAAACGAGAGATTTTTGAAAAGAAGAAATAATTCCGGTGTGATCTCATTGAGCAGATCTTTTGGGATTTAAAGCTGATTGAGAGAACTGGATCAGAGAGCGATGCCCCGGGTCAAGGCAGGTATCTTGGCTGGGCCAGGACCCCTCCTGTCACCCTGAGAAGAGCAGGGTACCGGCCACTCCACACAGGGGCACCAGGGCATGAGACAGGGGGCTCAGGGGGTACTCTAACACAGGCGGTGGTCACGAGAGCTACAGACATGTCCAGTTTGGTTGGAGTGGTCACTTTTCTTGTGAGCTACATCCTGGTGTCAGCAACGGCTCTGGTGAGAGACTTTGATTTTGTCTGAGTGTGTGTGTGTGTGTGTGTGTGTGTGCGTGTGAGTGAGTGAGTGAGAGAGAGAGAGTGCGTGTGTGTGTGTGTGAGAGAGAGAGAGAAAGAGAGTGTGTGTGTGTGTGTGTGTGTGCTTGAATCGGACGGATTGATTTTGACTGACATTACAGTTTTAATATTTTTCTGATAGCAGATCTATGCATATCAATATCTACGATAAATTAAGGTTAAAATGTAAAGAATGTATTTATTGCAAGAAATACAAATAAAGCCGACAACTGTTCTTAAAACAGGAATAAAAGAATAAAAGATAAAAAAGATAGATTAATAATAGATAAAAAAAAAGGTTGTTTAGCAAGGTCACCTTAACATATTCAACCATGTAGTCTAATGTGAATGTGAGTATAGAAGGCGGTGGTAATACAGACACTTGTCAAACAGTCAATTTCGTGGGCTTTAACGGAAGTTAAGTATACACAACACATAATAGACCAGATAATACAGGTGTCCCATATTGATTTTTATGAAGATGCTTCCTCAAAGCACTCAAAATATTTAAATTAAATATTTAATATATACTCATATTTAAAATACAGTGAGTAAATATACAGGCATTATGTAAGGGAGATATGTATGATGCAATAGGTGTCCTGCATTGATTTAAAAAATATTTTTAAGTGAATAATTCATTATTTAGGAGTTTGGATCAGTTTTGGTTTTGGATGTTGGTATAGCAACAAATATATAACAGAAATATATATAGGAAGCATCAGTCCTAACCTCCTCGCCTTCTAGACATTAGAGGTGCGCAGTAGATTTTCTTTTATGTAGAACATAAAAGGAATAGTCTTCAGAGCAGTTGTTTTTTACTGGTATGGGAAATTAAATAGGCCCAGTTCCAGTGCAACAGTCTGATGGAAACGCTGTTGCAAGTGTGTGTGTCGGTGTAGGAGACTAAATGTGAACCAGTGCAGGAAATAACACACAGCGTTTAATTCATGATCGGTGAAAAGTCTGTCCAGCTGTCAATGGGAATGGTGGCGGAAGCGTCCGGGACTGATGTGGTTTCGGAGCGCTGGCTTGGTGTGACTTCAGCTGCATCTGTGAATCCCACTTCAGAGGACAGACTTCCCCTTCTGATTTCAGTGTAATATCCCCACGATTATCTATCCTCTCAGCAGGTACCGCCAGAGACTGTTGATGGCGCTTCATCAACCGTCACACCAGGTCCTTAATGACTGATCGCTTCAACCCTCTCTGACTCTCAAATTCAGAATTTTGCATCCATTCTTAAGCATTGATACGGAACGGATTAAACTTAGGTGTCCTGGTATTCGGAATTAACAGCAACAGAGTATTCAAAACTTAGTCACCTTCTTCCCTAGTGGCCTTCACCAGAGCAGAGGTGAAATATATGTTTCAATGAAGACACTTGCCGGTGGAAAAACACAACGCTGGAAAGCTAGGACACTAAATGTGATAGAATATGACAGTGACTCACCCTTCCCATACTAGACAGCTGGACGGGCGGATGGATGAGTGGCATTGTGGCCACAACAGGCCCTTGTCTGGGTGGTGGACGAGGTAAAAGAGGAAACAAACTGTGAGATTCCTCAGGCTGGAAGAAAAAAAAAAAAAACAGGAACACTGACAGATAATATGACAGAAACCAAGCTTGACCTTTCACCTTTAACCTTTGCCCCCCCCTCCTCAAAGCACACATTTACGTAAATGCACAAGTAAGACACACACACACACACACACACACACACACACACACGTGCACATAAATATACTCATACATACAAAAGAACACACACACACACACACACACACACACACACACACACACACACACACCTTCTGGTAACACAAATTCACCCTTGTTAGTTCACTTTAGGGCTGACTATCACATGCAGGCAAGTGTGTGCTGTAGGACCTTTCTTAGGCGTCACACATGGCACAGATTTGGTATCAGTTTGAAGATGCAAACCCACAGTTCTGGTGAAAGTTGTTTTGATATTTGAGCTTAGCGGCCAATCAAATTACAACCCTCCTCTCCGTGCTCATTGCTGTAAGTAACAAGTTGATTGGCTCAGATGTGGCACAGCCTCTGTCAGAGGCAGAGTGGTTCCTGCACTCACACAGACAGGATAGTTCAGTAGACATTGAGCTTGAGAGAAAAAACTTGAATTTGACGAAAAGATAATTGGATTAGAATTGGTTTGTCCTCATCCATCCTTATGTCTGTTTGTGTTTGGTCTTAAGATCGATGAATCAATCAATATGTATGGACTAGGTTTGGTCCAATAGAGCCTTATCTATTCTTTACTGAGCCTTAGCTACTCTTATTCTGAAAACATAATTTCCTCTGTTGTGATTTATTTCTTCTCTTTTTCTCAATCAGAGCCTTATGAACATATCAACTAATGAGCTTGTGCCTCTACAGCTAAAGAAAAGTAAATGTAATTATGAAAAGTAAATTATCTGTTTTCATGATATGGTGTTCTCTCTCAGTGACTACTGAGCGCTATACAGTCCTTCTGATTTCAGAGCAAACATATTTATGCTAACATTTCCATCAGCACACATATATTACCACGGGGGTCACTGAGGCAGAAAATGAGCCTGTCGGCGAGGAAGGTTTTACTGTGAGCACACAGGCCAATGAGGAGGTCAGGCTGTCCAGTTGCTGTCATAGTTGAATTGATTCCTTTCCTTTGTCAGCGGAATACCCTGCCACTTCTCATTCAAGTGCAATAACAAATCAGTGCCCTCGATTGACTTTCTGGTATAGGAACAAAAGGGGTTGTGCGTGTGTGTATGTGTGTGTGTAGAGTTAGGGGTTAGGGCCACTGTTTGCCTGTCTGTATTGGTGTGTGTGTGTGTGTGTGTGTGTGTGTGTGTGTGTGTGTGTGTGTGAACCCCCTGCTGACACGTTTCCCTTGCTCAGGACCAGCTCATCTCATCTTAGGAGGCGTGGTGTAGGGACCTTCATTAAGTGTGTGTGGGGATGTGTGTGTGCTTGTCTGTCTGTCTCTGTGTGTCTATTTCTGTCTGCATATCTGTATTGGTGTGTGTGTGTGTGTGTGTGTGTGTGTGTGAACCCCCCGCTGACATGTCTCCCTTGCTCAGCACCAGCGCCCCTCATCTTAACAGGCGTGATGTAGGGGCCATCATTAAGTATTCATGCTTTCTGCTGAGCAGGAAAGAGTGTCAAACGTGGGCAACTGGCATCACTGATGCTAATGGCTGGGGAGCCCAGGGACCCATGAATTATTCACTCACAGCACCATGGCGTGTTCACAGGAACCCCCAAAACACAGGCGCCAAACTCTTGTGGCCCTCACACACTACTCATGCATGCATACACACACACACACACACACACACACAGCAAAACATAGCAACATGAACACACAGACACACATCTCACTCTCTCGATTGCCCAAGGCAAATTTAAATTTCTCCACCTAGGAGACATTAAAGGCTCATCTAATCTAAACGTACACACTACACACACATGCACCCGTGCAAAACAAAACATATCAAGACAAACACAAACTCACTCACACAGAACACTTGCACTCATGTGGCCCTCAGTCTGCAAACACACACACACAAAGCACCACACCCAGACTCCATTGGCCCTCCCACAGCACACTCTCAGCTGCTCGGTAGCTCTACTGTATGCTCAACAAACCATTTCCTCTGATAATGCTTCTTTATCTCTTGCTCTTATTTTGCCATTCACTCTCTTTTTCAATGTTCACTTCTTGATTGGTTTACTAACTGTATGTCTGTCACTAGACTGTGAAATGAATGAATTCTGCCTCTTCCTCTCTTTCTCTATCCCTTTACTTTCTGTCCTTTCTTCATTTGTATTTGTATGTGTACAGTATGTACCTGTGTGTGTGTGTGTGTGTGTGTGCATGTGCTTGCATGTGTGTGTGTCTATGTGTGTACTGTACATGTGTGTGCATATGGTGTATGTGCATGTGTGTGTGTGTGTGTGTGTGTGTGTGTGTGTGTGTGTGTGTGTGTGTGTGTGTGTGTGTGTGTATGTGTGGGTGTGTGTGTGCGTGCATGTGGTGTATGTGCGTGTATGTGCGTGTATGTGAGTGAAATGGCACCCAGCGGCGGCACTGGTTTTGCTGGGAGGTTGTGAAATGTATTTAGGGCACAATGCCCCTTGTGTGTGTGCTTCCCTCTCTCACCCCTCTCTGCTGCGATGATCACCCATCCCTAATACCACCCTCCTCCCTGGGGCTTTTAGACCGAGGATGGGAGGGGGCATTTAGGGAGTGTACTTGCCCCCCCTGCGCTGAAGGTTAAAGGCAGATCGCCACATACCGCACCCCCGTGCAACTATTTCACGACAGCAGGATACAGCAGCTCAGACCGCGGTGTGCGTTTGGGCTCCGACTGACTTTGATGACAAATCTTCCTCGACCCTCCCTGACCAATGCAGAATGGGACAGGCTAGCTAGAGAAACGGCCAAGAGACCTTTCCCTCCTCACAGGTTCCGTCTCAAGTGAAGAGTTGAAGAGAAGGAGAGCAATATTTGTGTGCAAAGGGCATGCACATCCCAGAGGTTTAAGATAGGTGCTGGACTCAAAAAGACTTAATAAGCATGTCTGAGGAAGGGCAAGTTGGCCCGAAACATTACACCTGTGGTGATAAAAACTTTGATTCCATCGGCGACCTCCAAAAACCTCCATGTTTTTCCAAATGTGTGCTGATTGTGTTGTGTTGATTGGCTGGAATAATGCCGGTCTCAGAGCTACATTATCTGAGAGATGCAACATTATTTGAGAGTATGCTAACCAACAGGCCATTTTCAACAATCCAACAATCATTCTCTCTTCCCATTGGTAGATCGACTCTGATGATGTCATCACCAAGAATGAGCAGATCTACCTTCTGATTGGTGCTAGGGCCAAGTGTGAGAGGAGCATTCGTGCCCAGATCAGCTCAGTGAAGGGTAAGTACACTTATAAATGCATACTTAAATATCTACTCACAGTATACACTTGGGTCTGAGGGTCCATAAGGTCTACTGTGTATATCAGTGTGTTTAACCATGCATAGACCAACTCTCTCAGTACACACTCATAGGAACTGAGGCTGCCCTGTTTCACTATGCTTTTTCATGCTGAAGTGTGTACTTTTGGGATTGTGATTTCTTAATCAACCATTTACACTCCTATGCTTACTCTGTCTGCTAACTCCTGAAATACAGTAGGTTACAAACAAAGAGGTCTTATTGTGGGCATGTGCTTATTAAGCAGTCTTCGCAGAGAAGTCTTTTCAGAGGACTTCAAGAAATTGTCCATAAATGTGTACATCAACTACATTTCCCTTTGGTTTATTAAATAATCATGATACATTTACACATTTATGATATGTGCTTTGAGGCGTACATTAAATTCATGAGCACTCACGTGTAAATGCAGCATGGTATTGGGACATGCCTGTGGAGTCTTAACTTTCCGCAGTTCCCTCAGGCTCTGAAGTTCTGTGCTTTTTGCTTTGGGAGAACATTCACCACACACACACACACACATAGTAGATACACACACACACACACACACACACACACACACACACACACACACACACACACACACACACACACACACACACACACACACACACACAAATCTCTGTGTGACACATAAACACACTCACACAGGCAAACACATATACACACACACACACACACACACACATACACAGATCTGGCCAGTCTGACCACACTCCAAACCCCAGTGTTTGTTCGTCCACCTTCCCATTGTTTTTTCTTTCAAAGCTAGCTATGAATGGAGTTCACTCTGATTGGCTGGTTTTAATTCCTATTTCTAGTGGTTTCCTACTCGTTAAGTCTGTTCCACAGATTACTTGTAGGTGGGCATCATCACAGTACACACCTTTTATTATGTTCCCATAGATCTTAGGGAGCTGTGCTTCTTCAACACATTAGTCATCAACAATGCAAGATAATGTACCAAATGAATATTTGCAATCTAAAGTTTAGCAGACTTTATTCCGGTATCACCCAGCCATGGAAGTATGTTTTAAAAGGTAGACACAAAACAACTTGATATACTGTAGATGGTACTTGTGGTTAATTGTCTTTTGGGGAATTCTGAGATTGTGTGCATCCTTCCATAAGCTGCGGCCTTTACCATAAAGCCATAAAGCATATGGCTCTCAGAACCATAAGAACACCATCTGCTGCTCGCTTTGTTGTTAGGTAGGCACACACACACACACACACACACACACACACACACACAGACACACACAGACACACACACACACACACACACACACACACACATACACACATTTATGCACAATACAGGAAAACAAAAAGCTCCTGTTTCCGTAGCCCTAGCGCACGTTTAGCCCAGGAGGAAGCTCATTAAACTCATCCAGTGAGGTCCCTCTGCTTCACTCGGTCTCCGGGGGATCCGGACGGCTCTCTCCTGAGACGCCTCGACGCGCTCACTCCCTCTGAAGTGCAGTGCCTCGGCGCCGGGAGGGGTTTGCGTCCCTGTGCCCCTCGCTTCACCTCACCCTGCGGGTCCCACTCTCTGCCTAATGAGGTGGAGGACGGTTAGCGATTCAGATGGCGCGCTTTGAAGCAACAAAAGACACGTGGACCTATTACCTGTTACAGTGGCAGAGCCGTGGTCGCAACGGGGCTTGTTTAGAGACATTTCTTTTCTGGACTATTTGAGACGGGTTCCTGTAGAATAGAGGTGCCATGGCAACACAACTGTGAATTATTATGGGTGAATTATGGGCAAATATTGTCAATAAATCTTTTTTTGTCCTTTTCCGTCTTTCAAAAGAGATAGAGATGAGATTAGACAGGTGGATGAGTCTGATGTCTGCTGACGTCTTTGACAAGCATCAGTCAATATTGCTAAACATTGTCTAGAGCACAGAGTGTCAGTCAGAGAACTAAATCAGGAGATAAAGGCACACTCGGATTGTTTTCTGATAGCAGATCTAGTTTTGTCTAATCTAGTATTGTTTAGTAGCCTATAGTAATCTCAATTCACTCTTCATGTTAATGTAAATAAATGGTAAGTATGTTACTTTGTATGATGCCATTTAACAAGCTATTCTGTTTGCGTGTGTGTGCGTGTGTGTGTGTGCGTGTGTGTGTGTGTGTGTGTGTGTGTGTGTGTGTCTCCCCAGAGAATGAGTGTGTACCTGAGTGGGATGGCATCATCTGCTGGCCTCGAGGACAGCCTGGTCAGCTGATGTCTGTTTTATGTCCAGCGTACATCTACGACTTCAACCACAGAGGTGAGAACGTCACCCCGTCACCCCTCACATGTGTCCTCAATGTGTGTGTGTGTGTGTGTGTGTGTGTGTGTTTTTCCCCAAATGATGATGGTGAGAGTTCACAGGTAGCAAGAAGAAAGCTATGAAGATGAAGAAACTGTATGTGTGTGTGTGTGTGTGTGTGTGTGTGTGTGTGTGTGTGTGTGTGTGTGTGTTAGAATATTTATATAGAGTATGCTTAACCAATGATTGCACACGATTGTAGGACAGCACTGGAACATTACTGGTTGGTTGAGGGGATTAACCCTTGGCCTACGTGTAGTTAAAATCCTGTCTCTGTCAATGATTGACCTTTCACCCTGTTGACCTCTTCAGGTCATGCATATCGGCAGTGTGACACACTGGGGAGGTGGGAGCAGGTGGCCAGCATCAACCGCACCTGGGCAAACTACACCGAGTGCACCACATACCTGCTCGCCAACCCCGGCAACCAGGAGGAGGTGTGTGTTTGGTGTGTGTGTGTGTGTGTGTGTGTGTGTGTGTGCCTGTGTGTGTCTCTGTGTGTGTGTGCATGTGTGAATACCGGTGTGCCTTTACTTTCAATCAGATGAATGTAATTAATTACTTATCTTAAGTCATCTGTATTGATGACCCATAAGTCATATTCATTGATTATATGATAGCTCATTTTCATTGATTGCACGGGTTAACTCATATTTATTACTAGTTATGGCATCTCCACATCCATGAGTGAAAGAGTTAAAGACACATACATTTACCCTACAGTAGAGGTTCTCAACCTGGGCGTCACAAGACAATTTCTACTATTCTACAATACACCATCATTTTTCATCTGTCTGGTGACTCAAAAAGGTTGAGAACCATTGTAGTGTCTGTGGTGGCCGAAAGATACGGCCTCATATTCACACTCTGTTTATACTCAGTGAGGAATTTATCATCTTGGTCCTTAAGCCACACAAACACACACACACACACACACACACACACACACACACACACACACACACACACACACACTCACACACGTGAACCACCACACATAAAATGACAGCACAGGGAAGAAAAGACACATACACACACACACACACACACTTACAGTACACACACACAGACACACACATACATTTTGTAGCGAGCTCAGGAGATGTGGTGAGGTCTCAAGACTTTGTGAAAGTTTGCTGCAATTTACTCTCCTCTCGGCCAACACAAATTATAGCATTTGAATCCACATGGGAAAATACCTTAGACACAAAACCCATTCAGGGATACAAACACACAGGCATGTGCAGTCTCTATCTCCTTCTCTTTATTCACTCTCTCTCTCTCACTCTCTCCCCTCTCTCTCTCTCTCTCTCTCTCTCTCTCTCTCTCTCACTCTCTCTCACTCTCTCCCCTCTCTCTCACTCTCTCTCTCTCTCTCTCACTCTCTCTCACAAAAACACACACACACACAAAGATATGCATACATATGCACAAAGATACAGGCATGTATACATGCACGATAATGATGATGATGATGTGATGATGATGATGATGATGATGATGATGATGATGATGATGATATGTGTGTGTGTGTGTGTGTGTGTGTGTGTTTCAGGCGGTGTTTGAGCGTCTGCAC
>NC_085015.1:21332487-21454987 GCF_963854185.1 Sardina pilchardus
AGATCCAGAAGTATGTTTTAATTTATTTTTTAAAATCCAAAATACCGTCTGTGGCCTTGTTGTCTCACACTTAATGTCTTCCTCCTCTCCTCTAAAGCTACTCTACAGTATGTCAAAGTCCCCCTCTCTAGCCTACATGGCCCATTGGGCCTCATCTGATTCTGTACATAAATACAATAAGTGCATCAGTGGGTCTATGCACTTACTAGACCCACTGATGCACTTATTGTATTTATTTATTGTTGTTCAAAATGCTCTTAAAAATCCTAATTGTTTTTTTTCCATGTTGTAAGTCGCTTTGGTTAAAAAGCGTCAGCCAAATGATGTAATGTGATGTAATGTAATGTAATGTAATCTGAACGACAGGCAAGTAAGGGATAATGTATATCGGTAGCTGTCCCAACAGGACGAACAAAACTCCAACGTGCAGCGGATATACTTCTGGAGCTATAAAGATTATCTAATTCAGTTCCAAGATCTCTTTCAGTCTTTTTTTCTTCTGATGTTTATGTCAACATCACGTACACACATAGCCTACACACATCAATGCGGCGATAGCAGTAGCAGCAGAGAGTAGAAGCCGTCAAGACAGCAAGTGTTATTTAAATAAACTCCTGGTGCACTTACAAACTTTCCAATGCCTCATACAACCCGATCTCACAACCAATGCGTATGAAATCGTACGCAACTCAAGACCGAAAATGCGTATGAATTGATACGCAAATCCAGTGAGTCACACATGCGCAGTAGCTTATATCAGCTAGAGCGAGGGCAACACGGCCGCATGCTGGCCGCACATAGACCTAAAAGAAATGGACAAACAGACTCCGTCGTTCTCAATGAGAGGGGGCTGAAACAAAAATTCGTTTCCTGTTCATCGTACTGCGCAGACTCAAACTCATTTTATGACGTTAGCCTGCTGTAACTCGTCTGATAGATCGAAAACCTCTGAAATTGTTAACGTTCGTTTTTTAATATTATTATTATGTGTACTTGCCTCTAGGTAATGCTTTACCATATCAAACAGTAGGCTACCGTAGGCTACACGCATTTTCACCGATCTTGCGAATGACTCTCCGTCATGGTTTTCGTGCAGGCTCACTCAGCTTCTGATCCAAACATTACGGGCGAACGTTAGCTTCCCTACAACAGACATGCTAAAATACTTCTTTACGGGAAACCAACGTAATATACGGGGAAGAAATGAATTAATTTTGCCTTCGATACCCTATATAGAATACACAGAAGCTATAAGGGAGACAAAGGGCACATGTTACATGAAGTTATGGGATCGCAAAAAAATCTGAAATCTATGGCCGTCCAAGGGAGTTAGCAGAGTGTTGATCACCAGCTCATTTCGTGTTTCTACTTCCGGGAATATGCCTGCCCCCTTGTGGCCGCACGGCCACCTGTCAAAATCATTTTTTTAATTCAGAAATAAGTTTCGTTAAAATAAATAACTAGTGGTGTAGCCTAATATAGACGAATTAATTAAATTTCTGTTTGATAGCAATTCTTTAAACGTGATAATTGGCTAATCTGTCGGTGATGATGCCAAGGGTTTACGTTTGTAATACATTTTTAGAAATCAGCGTTTTTTAAAGTTTTGACCCATGTTTTAGTTTCTTTTAAAAATTGAGGGCCACTAATAAAGCCAGCATTTGTGTATTTGGAGGGCGATCAAGATAACGATTTTATATAGCCTTCATAATGAAATATTCCTTCGTGGCGAATGTCAAGTTAATTCATCTTAGACATTTCGACACTTTGACGTTTCCTGATGTCATCACTTTGCGACACTGTCAGCTTGTTGCTTGCTGGTAGGCCTACTGCCCATGTTGATAAAATAAACCTCTCTCTGCCTGTTGTAAGTAGACGCAAAAATATGTATTTTGTTGTTTGTTTACTTTCATGCTTTTCTAATTACTTCCGATGTTTGCTTATTTATTCTTGCCTGCTCATTTGCCGTAGCTTTTTGAGTTAGTCTTTTGAACATGAGCTCAATTATCATTATGCTAGCCTTACAGAAGGCACTCGTTAGGGTGATGTTGTGGTCAGCGGCAGCCCTGGTAAATTGTTGCAAAAGTATGTATTTTTTGCATGATCAATTAAAATCATGCTCTCTCTCAGCTGCTAATTCCAACTGTTGCAAGTGGAAGAAATCAAGGACATCACGTCTACTACTAGCCTACGTGCAAAGACAACAGCTGGCAGCAGTCTGCCCTGTGTGAAAATGCCATGAAAATGCCATGAGCTGTCATGTGACACATGCAAACACAAGAAAGCGGAAACGCATGATGGAGCGAGAGCCACAGTGGGGTAAGTCATTCGTCTTTTTATCTATCCCAACTGCAGCACTTTACATATCCCACATCTCTTCGTGCACAACACACAGACATCTTAACACACACACACACACACACACACACACACACACACACACACACACACACACACACACACACACACACACACACACACACACACACACACACACACACACACACACACACACACACACACACACACACACACACCTGACTGCCCTCCTTACCCCACCTTAACCTAACTCCCCCACTTCACTGCATCATAAATCATCAAGACCTCCCCAACCCACAACAGTTTATCCTTGTCTCACCTATATACAATATATGTCAATGAATAGTTGTGATAAAATGAAAAAGGAAAGAAAAGTGGCCTGATGTGTTGTATAGGGATGGCTCTGCAATGTTTTCTATATTTATTTAGTTTTTTCTTTTCATTTCATCATGTTTTCATAGGTCCTTGGTCCATTTCCCGTGAGGGAAATTCAGTCTCTGCATTTAACCCAATTTAACCGAATTAGTGAACACACACAGCACACCTTGAACACACAGTGAGGTGAATCACACACTAACCCAGAGCAGTGAGCTGCCTGCCCAACCAGCCGCGCTCGGGGAGCAGTGAGGGGTTAGGTGCCTTGCTCAAGGGCATGGGACTGGTCGGGGATCGAACCGGCAACACACACCGGTTCGATCCCCGACCAGTCCCTTTTACATTGCTTTTACTGTGGTTTTGCTATGGTAGATAGCAGATACCGTCTGAGTTTCAGGCCGTTGGAGAGGAAACGGGCTGGCTGCTGATTGGCCTGCACCAAGGGCCCGGTGTAGGCCAACCTTTTAAATCCATGGAGCTGCAGTTGTTCGCTCTCTCCCCTGATGCCGGCCTAAGTCTATTAGTTGTTGGAATTGGTTGTGTTATTCTTTATCCTTAGTAGATCTATAAAGTTTTTGTTATATTTGATTATTGTAAATAAATTATTCATGTTCTATTGTGAACCTCTTGTGTGTCTCCCATCTTTGTCACAGGTGTGTTTTCCTGAAGAGGCTGAAACATGCTGGCCTTGACACCTCAGTCCTTGCTTCCATTAACAGCTGTGTTATGGAGCGCATCCTCGGGTTAGGATGTGCTAACCCACATCATGGTCTTCTGCAGCGGGTGGATACAGAGGACAATCGGCAGGTATCTTACATGACTTTTACATTGCTTTTACTGTGGTTTTGCTATGGTAGATATGGTTGTTGTCTCAAATAAAATACATATTTTATTAGTGCATAGACTGATGTTTCAGAAACTGCTAATGGTCTGACAACTAATACTTTTAAAAAATATATATATACTGGAAAAATATATTAAATAACCAAAAAAATGCCCTAAGACATGCACCTACCACGCATGAGGTCAGTTGCGTACTGACTGTGACAGTTGCGTACTGACTGTGAGTTCAGCTGGCCAGTTTGTTATACGCGCCTACCACGTATGAGGTCAGTTCTTTTGCATGTAGTAGAGTGAGATATGGCTTTCCATACATTAAATGATATCTACTCATTGAGAGCTTTCAGAAAATATATGACTTATGGTACCTAGGTGTACGTATCCCAGCGTTACACCTCAAAATGTACTGACTGTGAGTTCAGCTGGCCAGTTTGTTATACGTGCCTACCACGTATGAGGTCAGTTCTTTTGCATGTAGAAGAGTGAGATATGGCTTTGCATACATTAAATGACATCTATTCTTTAAGAGCTTTCAGAAAATATATGACTTATGGTACCTAGGTGTACGTATCCCAGCGTTGCACCTCAAAATGTACTGACTGTGAGTTCAGCTGGCCAGTTTGTTATACGCGCCTACCACGTATGAGTTCAGTTCTTTTGCATGTAGAAGAGTGAGATATGGCTTTGCATACATTAAATGACATCTATTCTTTAAGAGCTTTCAGAATATATATGACTTATGGTACCTAGGTGTACGTATCCCAGCGTTGCACCTCAAAATGTACTGACTGTGAGTTCAGCTGGCTAGTTTGTTATACGTGCCTACCACGTATGAGGTCAGTTCTTTTGCATGTAGAAGAGTGAGATATGGCTTTGCATACATTACATGACATCTATTCTTTAAGAGCTTTCAGAAAATATATGACTTATGGTACCTAGGTGTACGTATCCCAGCGTTGCACCTCAAAATGTACTGACTGTGAGTTCAGCTGCTCAGTTTGTCATCGGCGCCTACCACGTATGAGGTCAGTTCTTTTGCATGTAGAAGTGAGATATGGCTTTGCATACATTAAATGACATCTTTTCTTTAAGAGCTTTCAGAAAATATATGACTTATGCAGAGATGTATAGTAACGAAGTAGAACTACTTAAGTACTCTACTTAAGTACTGAAATGCAGTATCTGTACTTTACTGGAGTATTATTTTTTTCTCCTACTTCTACTTTTACTTCACTACATATTTTCGATGAGTATAGTACTTTTACTCCGATACATTTTTTATGTGCTCCATCGTTACTCGTTACTGGTGTGTCGGTCACAAACAAATCCGTTCCGGATTGCTCACAAAGTCCTAGTCACACTGATGCGTGTCACTTGTTGACAGCACGATCTTAGCTTTCCAATGGGATTAAATAGTTGCTGTAATTAAGGGTTCGCGAGAAAATCAAGGTGAAGTTAGGCTACATGAGAAGCATTCATTTGTACAAGTCATTCTCGAGTAATCCCGTTTTTAAATTGCAACATTTCTTCTTGGTCTCCGACTTCAGTCTGTGTAGCACCCCACAATAACTAGCCTACTACTTGAATATTGTGTTCTTCCACTTGTTTGGTTTTAGAACATTTATTTAAACTACATAGATTACATAGAAAACATAAGCATCACCTCCACATATTCCTATTATGCCTATTCTAGACTAGCCGGATAACCTACCATGACTGAGGCCTAATTACTCTCATGTTCTTTTAAAGTGACAGGCACTCAATTAGACAATTGACATTAAAGATAAATGTAAGTCAATATGACAATCGTGTAAAATGTGAGTCAAAATAAAAAATCAATATCAAATACTCAACATACTATGTATTTTAACTAATTGTGCAGATCATAAATAGGCCTAATGTAAACTTCATATGAATTTCAAAATGTTTGAAATACAAACATATGATATGAAGCCACCTTTTCACTGAGTGTGGGGAAGTAGGCCTATGCCTTGTAATGTCTGGTGTCTGGTCTCCACTGGTGTGGTGGGGCTCCCATATCAAATCAGTATCAAAATTCTTAACTTATGTTAAAACAATTGTGACACTATAGTCTTATCGTGTATTTTTCATGCTATGGCTATAGGCTACTGATGCATTATATAGATATGATTCTGTATACCTATTATTGTATTAAAAGTGAGTTGCATCGGTCATAACACCCCAACAAATGACATTGGGAAACCCATACAGTTATATTTATTCACCTTGTTTAACTACTACCACATGTTTATAGCCTAGTCTAGGGCCTAGGCTATGGCCCCCGTGTGTCTGCCAAGGGGCCTGCACTGAACGATTGTGCTGATACCTTTTGCACCCATCTCGTTCGCAAATCAGCTAATTACACATACTTCTACTTTTACTTCCAGTACTTGAGTAGTATTTTAAAAAATAAACTACTTGCAATACTTAAGTACAAAACATGTTTAATACTTTAGTACTTCCACTTAAGTACGGTTTTTAAAGAGCACTTCTACTTCTACTCAAGTCACTTTTTTGATAGAGCACTTGTACTTCTACTCAAGTCTGGATCTCTAGTACTTTATACATCACTGGACTTATGGTACCTAGGTATACGTATCCCAGCGTTACACCTCAAAATGTACTGACTGTGAGTTCAGCTGGCCAGTTTGTTGTACGCGCCTACCACGTATGAGTTCAGTTCTTTTGCATGTAGAAGAGTGAGATATGGCTTTGCATACATTAAATGGCATCTAGTCTTTAAGAGCTTTCAGAAAATATATGACTTATGGTACCTAGGTGTACGTATCCCAGCATTGCACCTCAAAATGTACTGACTGTGAGTTCAGCTGGCCAGTTTGTTATACGCGCCTACCACGTATGAGTTCAGTTCTTTTGCATGTAGAAGAGTGAGATATGGCTTTGCATACATTAAATGACATCTATTCTTTAAGAGCTTTCAGAAAATATATGACTTATGGTACCTAGGTGTACGTATCCCAGCATTGCACCTCAAAATGTACTGACTGTGAGTTCAGCTGCTCAGTTTGTCATAGGCGCCTACCACGTATGAGGTCAGTTCTTTTGCATGTAGAAGAGTGAGATATGGCTTTGCATACATTAAATGACATCTATTCTTTAAGAGCTTTCAGAAAATATATGACTTATGGTACCTAGGTGTACGTATCCCAGCGTTACACCTCAAAATGTACTGACTGTGAGTTCAGCTGGCCAGTTTGTTATACGCACCTACCACGTATGAGTTCAGTTCTTTTGCATGTAGAAGAGTGAGATATGGCTTTGCATACATTAAATGACATCTATTCTTTAAGAGCTTTCAGAAAATATATGACTTATGGTACCTAGGTGTACGTATCCCAGCGTTGCACCTCAAAATGTACTGACTGTGAGTTCAGCTGGCCAGTTTGTTATACGCGCCTACCACGTATGAGTTCAGTTCTTTTGCATGTAGAAGAGTGAGATATGGCTTTGCATACATTAAATGACATCTATTCTTTAAGAGCTTTCAGAAAATATATGACTTATGGTACCTAGGTGTACGTATCCCAGCATTGCACCTCAAAATGTACTGACTGTGAGTTCAGCTGCTCAGTTTGTCATAGGCGCCTACCACGTACAGTATGAGGTCAGTTCTTTTGCATGTAGAAGAGTGAGATATGGCTGTGATATGTCTGTACCTCAAATTCTTTATGCCTGTGACATTTCCATGGAATTAGCAGACTGAAAAAACACAATTTCCTTAGTGAGGTTGCATATATATATATATATATATATATATATATATATATATATATTAGTGCTGCCGCGATTAATCGACATAATCGAACTAATCGATTATGAAAATTAGTCGACGCCAATTTTTTTAGTCGACTAATCGTTTTGCTTTTGACCCCCTATTTATTTTTGGTCTCCCGTCTCTAACGGCTGTAATGTTATTAATTATATTATTAACTCTACAAAAGTAGGCTGATATTGATATGAGCATATCTATATCTATGGCTATATGTCATGTTTTGGCCCTTCAGTTGAGTTAAAAATAAAATATTTTATCTAACCTCTTCTGTAGGTTTTGGATCTTTGACTTGTTTGATGGTGGTGCTGCCTATTACATTTACACTTCAGCATTTAGCAGATGCTTCTAACACAACATAACACAAGTAAAACCTTACAAAGAAGCTAGGCCACAAGGGAGGAAAAGTGAAGGGAGATTACGACAGCAGGTGGATAGAGGACACACCTAATCCAAGCTGATCCAAGATCTCAGTGTAGAACAGAGTGACTCTGTATCATCATCAAGAGAAGAGAAAGTGCTGGAAGGGGGAAGAGCTAGACCACACACACACCTGACTGCAACACTTTATACATCCCACACTTCTTCATCTACTCCTCAACACTCATAAGACTTCACCTGACCGCCCTCCTACCCCACCTGACTCCTCTACTTCACTGCATCATACAAAGCCTTTTTTACGATCTTATCTTTTTAGGCCACCCACATACATGCAACACACTGCCCACCACCCTCTGAATCAACAGTATGCCACTGCCCTCACACACACACAAACACACACTGCCCCTTACACCTCCAACCCCTACATAACATGCAGTACACGATAACTCCCCCCCCCCCCCCCCCCCCTTCCTATTGTTAAGTATTTTGCGAGTATTCTCTGTTAAGGGTCAAATAATTGACTTTGCTTTGTTTGCTTTGTTTTTCTGTTGTTTCTGTCCAGTAGGTTAGTGTTGATCATTTGTTTGGTACCTATTCCTTCAAGAGGGGTGCCAGTGTCCTGATGCTGACCAGTGCCACCGGTTCCGCCACTTGCTTCCTGCTGGAGCCTAAGCACCAACTGGATGAGGGGACTCCTCTCTGTGTTGAATCCCCGGCTCTCTAAGGCTTTGAAGTGGTATGATATGGGGTCACTTGTCCTCAAATGCTGCCAGAAGGCTCTCTCTTAAATTTTATTCAAAAGTATCTGTCAATGTAAAGCACACAGAAGGGTGGATTATATCTTATTATGCCATAAATGGCACCTGCTCCTCACAAGCATTCCAAAAATATATGATTTAGGCTACTTAATGTGATCTGTCTTCATGTTACACCCTAAAAACTACCACTACTCAAAAGTGTCCATCAATGCAAACTTAATGTGATCTGTCTTCATGTTACAGGAGAGTGGTGTCGAACTACAAGACAGCCAGCATGTAAACAAGGCCTTGTTTGTCCTTGTTTGGCTACTCATCACTCTTCTACTTCCTGAAGAGGCTGAAGCATGCTGGCCTTGACACCTCAGTCCTTGCTTCCATTAACAGCTGTGTTATGGAGCACATCGTCATCATTGTCTACTACTGCAACGGGTGGATAAGGAGGGCAAATGGCAGGTATTTTACATCACTTTTACATTACTTTTACTGTCATATTTAGAAAATAGTCATGATCCCCCATTCAAAAAAGTAAAACTTTACTTTGTTGATATCAAAACTTACACCTGGCTTGACATAGTTGGATTGGCGTTAGTGAAACGAGTTGCGCAAGGATGACCAGACAACGCTATCCGCTTTATCACTTATCTTGGATGTCTTAATTCTGCTTTTGTGAAACCCCACTGCTGTTGTTGTCTGTTGTTGTTGTTGTTGTTGTTGTTGTTGTTGTTGTTGTTCTGTGGTGTATGAGTTATTGTTGGTGCGTCAAACGAATCACCACTGCATTACCAGGACATGGTCTTCATTTTATAACCCTTATTTGCCCCTTGTTTGATGACTGACACTGAGACATGGTTTATTTAAGATGAGATGCATGTGAGTGTAGTAGTGCTTCAGTGATGGTCTTTGGGGTATGTTATTCAGCATGCTCTAATTACAGTGCATGCAAATGCACTGTTCTGTTATCCGAAGGCTTCTTCTTATTATTATTCTTATTATTCTCCTAACCAAAATTTCTGCGTTTAATTCAGCTTCAACCGTTTAACGTAGAAACTTGGTTCAAACTTTGTTTTACGAAGGTCTTGAAAATGCTTTATACTTTCTATCCATTCCTCCTCTTCAAAACACACACACACACACACACACACACACACACCACACACACACACACACACACACACACACACACACACACACACACACACACACACACACACACACACACACACACACACACACACACACACACACACACACACACAGCACTGCAGCCGTGGTGTACTGGTTAGGGCTTCGGACTTGTAACCGGAGGGTTGCCGGTTCGATCCCCGACCAGTTCACCACGGCTGAAGTGCCCTTGAGCAAGGCACCTAACCCCTCACTGCTCCCCGAGCGCTGCTGGTTGGGCAGGCAGCTCACTGCTCTGGGTTAGTGTGTGTTCACTAATTCGGTTAAATTGGGTTAAATGCAGAGAAACTAATTTCCCTCACGGGATCAAAAAAGTATATATTCTAATCCACCTAATCCAAGCTGATCCAAGATCTCAGTGTAGAACAGAGTGACTCTGTATCATCATCAAGAGAAGAGAAAGTGCTGGAAGGGGGAAGAGCTAGACCACACACACACCTGACTGCAACACTTTATACATCCCACACTTCTTCATCTACTCCTCAACACTCATAAGACTTCACCTGACCGCCCTCCTACCCCACCTGACTCCTCTACTTCACTGCATCATACAAAGCCTTTTTTACGATCTTATCTTTTTAGGCCACCCACATACATGCAACACACTGCCCACCACCCTCTGAATCAACAGTATGCCACTGCCCTCACACACACACAAACACACACTGCCCCTTACACCTCCAACCCCTACATAACATGCAGTACACGATAACTCCCCCCCCCCCCCCCCCCCCTTCCTATTGTTAAGTATTTTGCGAGTATTCTCTGTTAAGGGTCAAATAATTGACTTTGCTTTGTTTGCTTTGTTTTTCTGTTGTTTCTGTCCAGTAGGTTAGTGTTGATCATTTGTTTGGTACCTATTCCTTCAAGAGGGGTGCCAGTGTCCTGATGCTGACCAGTGCCACCGGTTCCGCCACTTGCTTCCTGCTGGAGCCTAAGCACCAACTGGATGAGGGGACTCCTCTCTGTGTTGAATCCCCGGCTCTCTAAGGCTTTGAAGTGGTATGATATGGGGTCACTTGTCCTCAAATGCTGCCAGAAGGCTCTCTCTTAAATTTTATTCAAAAGTATCTGTCAATGTAAAGCACACAGAAGGGTGGATTATATCTTATTATGCCATAAATGGCACCTGCTCCTCACAAGCATTCCAAAAATATATGATTTAGGCTACTTAATGTGATCTGTCTTCATGTTACACCCTAAAAACTACCACTACTCAAAAGTGTCCATCAATGCAAACTTAATGTGATCTGTCTTCATGTTACAGGAGAGTGGTGTCGAACTACAAGACAGCCAGCATGTAAACAAGGCCTTGTTTGTCCTTGTTTGGCTACTCATCACTCTTCTACTTCCTGAAGAGGCTGAAGCATGCTGGCCTTGACACCTCAGTCCTTGCTTCCATTAACAGCTGTGTTATGGAGCACATCGTCATCATTGTCTACTACTGCAACGGGTGGATAAGGAGGGCAAATGGCAGGTATTTTACATCACTTTTACATTACTTTTACTGTCATATTTAGAAAATAGTCATGATCCCCCATTCAAAAAAGTAAAACTTTACTTTGTTGATATCAAAACTTACACCTGGCTTGACATAGTTGGATTGGCGTTAGTGAAACGAGTTGCGCAAGGATGACCAGACAACGCTATCCGCTTTATCACTTATCTTGGATGTCTTAATTCTGCTTTTGTGAAACCCCACTGCTGTTGTTGTCTGTTGTTGTTGTTGTTGTTGTTGTTGTTGTTGTTGTTGTTCTGTGGTGTATGAGTTATTGTTGGTGCGTCAAACGAATCACCACTGCATTACCAGGACATGGTCTTCATTTTATAACCCTTATTTGCCCCTTGTTTGATGACTGACACTGAGACATGGTTTATTTAAGATGAGATGCATGTGAGTGTAGTAGTGCTTCAGTGATGGTCTTTGGGGTATGTTATTCAGCATGCTCTAATTACAGTGCATGCAAATGCACTGTTCTGTTATCCGAAGGCTTCTTCTTATTATTATTCTTATTATTCTCCTAACCAAAATTTCTGCGTTTAATTCAGCTTCAACCGTTTAACGTAGAAACTTGGTTCAAACTTTGTTTTACGAAGGTCTTGAAAATGCTTTATACTTTCTATCCATTCCTCCTCTTCAAAACACACACACACACACACACACACACACACACCACACACACACACACACACACACACACACACACACACACACACACACACACACACACACACACACACACACACACACACACACACACACACACACACACACACACAGCACTGCAGCCGTGGTGTACTGGTTAGGGCTTCGGACTTGTAACCGGAGGGTTGCCGGTTCGATCCCCGACCAGTTCACCACGGCTGAAGTGCCCTTGAGCAAGGCACCTAACCCCTCACTGCTCCCCGAGCGCTGCTGGTTGGGCAGGCAGCTCACTGCTCTGGGTTAGTGTGTGTTCACTAATTCGGTTAAATTGGGTTAAATGCAGAGAAACTAATTTCCCTCACGGGATCAAAAAAGTATATATTCTATTCTATTCTATTCTATATACCACACTTCTCCATGCACTCCACAACACTCACAATACTTCTCTACTTTTTCACACACCCATCTCTGTCTCAAGCTTTAAGCATACAAGCATACAATCTGACTCTCTTTAGACTACAGATCCTGTTCAACTTCCTCTGTCCACAACTGTTTCTAAATTAAAGTTTGTTTCACATTTTATGTTAATGTATGTATTGCTTGCATGCACTGGTAATTTTTTTGAAATTAGATTTCTAGTTTGTTTATCATATGTGCTATGTAATGCATTAATCCAGAAAGAAATCCTGATTATAACAGTTACAGACTTGTAGTCTGCTAGTGTGGGTTTGCTTTTATTTGTCACACAAACAGAGTAGTTTGCATTAATTATATTCATGGACATGGACATTCATGGTCAGTAATATGTGCTTTCTTTCTCTTTTACAGACACTTGACATTTACTGCCAAAGGTAACATCAGAGCACCTCTCCCTACCCTGCAGGACATCTGTACCAGAGGAGTACAACACCGGCCCAAAATATTTCAAAAGACATTTCACACCCTGACCATGGACTGTTTAAACCACTAAGGCAGATGCCTTAGCATCAAGCAGATGTCTCTTGTTCCCACATGGCTAAAATAGACTGAGGAGTTTCTTCCCTCAAACCATCCGTATCCTGAACAAACATAACTCCTTAAACTACATTACATAGACTTGTCATACTGCACTTACACACACTGCACTTTTTACCCCCTGGGTCATTCTATGTCAAATCAGAAAATATTGTTGCTGCACTGTCTCAGGTTTTGTTCAAACCATTTCTATATCAAGGATGGTCCTAGTCCGAGAACTGGAGTCACACTAGTTTAATGATGACATTAGTTTAGGGTCCTTCAACATCTACTTTTTATATATAATTATTGAGTGGCACTCTTAATTTTGTATTGGCCCTTGATTGCAAATTGTTCTGTATGTGGCCTGCAAGCAGAACAATTTGGCCAACCCTGCCCTACAGTATCACCCAGATTAGGCGGAACGCACTTTTCTTTTGTCTCTCTGAACAGTAAAGTTGGATAGCAAAATGCACATAAAATTTTACAATAGTTTTTTTCTTGTATGAAAAGAATAATTCTTGTTGTGAAGAATAAAAATCATTGTAATGAAATATTTGAATGATCAGTAATCAGATAATTAAGTAATTACACTGTTGTTTTCCCCTCCAAATCCCACTGTGCCTTGCACTTTTTGTTTGGGTTGAATATATGAAGTCATGGTTGTCAATGTAAAGAAGCTTCTCTTTATCTGAAGATGACTAACTCATAGAATAAAATGTACATGGTTGAATTAATTACTGTTTGTTTTGTTTAGTTTGTTATGGTCTGTGTTAAGCTTATTAGCATAAGGGGGTGGGGGAACATGACAAGACTATCACATATCTGACGTCACAACCTTCCGTCTGGATTACGCGGTAAGTTCAAGTTCAACCTCAACCTAATTTGTTTGTGAGATATTTCAATTAAAGTTGCATCTTTCACAAAGTGCAATGTGTGAACGCGTTACGGTCCATTTATGGAGTGTGTGCGTGTGTCGGAGTGGTGGTGGGGGGTGGCCAATCGGATTTAAGACTATAGTTTATAGGCTATCGTTAAATGCATGGAAGGCAGCCATTGGACAAACCACGTTTCAACCTACAATTCGTGTTCACGTCTACCATTACCCCCAAAGCTCACTTGTATTTGGTTGGATCATTTATTAATGAAAATTTAAGCTACCATGCAGTTCTTAAACTGCGCTTTCATGTGCTTTCGTAGATGCAGCTACCAACAATTGTAGAGGGCTAACACTCCGCTGAGATTCTCCTTGCGTAGACTGAAACGGCCCTTATGCTCCGTATCCCAACGTTCTTCCCCACACTAGCTGCCTGGAGAACCAATCGTAGTCGTAGTTGGTTGAATATGCGTATGCCCACTGCGTATGGCTATTATACAATGAATCAGTGTGGCTCCGTATCCAAAATCATTACTGTACAGGTGAAACTCCAAAAAATTGGAATATCGTGTAAAAGTTAATTTATCTCAATAATTCAACTTAAAAGGTGGAATATATTAGCCTATAGACTCATTACATGCAAAGCGAGATATATTTCAAGCCTTTGTGTTATATAATTTTGATCATGGCTACATCTAATGAAAACCCCAAATTCTCTAATCAGCTAATTAATTCAAACCGAATTGCAAAGGGCTCCTGAGTTAGACTGGTTCAGATAAATGAAATTCTTCACAATATTCTAATTTTTCGAGTTTCACCTATATTCCATTCCCAGACACTTTCACATGATTTAGCCTAATAAAAACAAGTTTTTAATTTGTGATCTCTCTGTCTCCTTGTTTGTTTGTCTGTTTCCTCTACAGCATCTTGCAGCATTTATCTATTTCTCCATTCATTAAAAAAAACAACAACTTTCAAACCCAAAGGCACTTTTCAGAGCCATTCTATCTTTCATCTACATCTCTCACTCTATCTTTCTCTTGCTATCACAATTTGTTTACCTGTAGTCGTCTTCTTTGTTGTGGTTTGTCTGTCTGATATCTTGTTTGTCTGTCTGATATCTTGTTTGTCTGTCTGTCTTACAATGGCCAGTAACTTCCAACAACTAATTGGAGATGCCGAAAGGCTCGCACGTGAGCTCAATCCAACAGCAGTAAGTGAAAATTCAGTTGACTGCAGTTATGGTGTATTTTCTGCCTCTGTGATGTGTAAGTAGATATATTATATACATAGGCCAAGAAAAGGAGAACAAAAATGAAAGGCTCTGTTCAATGGCGCCAAAGGAACACTGCGGGACAGCTTGTTTCTAAATATGCTGCCAAGACTCATCATGGTCATCTCAGAAGTACATAAATATAAATATTCATCTTCCACCTTCATTGTTTGCATACTGTAATTGTATATGTAACATGCTCATCTTTTAATTGTCTTTCCATCATCAGAGTCTAAATCCGTCAATACTCCTACAGCCAGAAGCCAGCCAGAACCTACACAATCTGGTGTGTTACAAACTATTGTGACCTAATTGCATGACCTATGAATCAAGTTTTGTTCATCACAAAACACTTGATCTTTAATATCTAAAAAGAAAAACCTGTTGTCTATCCTTATTACTACAGGCTATGGCAAGACCTATCTGATGACCTATCTGATGACCTATCTGATGACCTATCTGATGACGTCCTCAATCTGATGGGGTTTCGTCTTGGATAGTGATCAGCTGACTAATTTATTTCAGTCAAGGAGTCCAGACCTAGGCCATATGAGCTTTTGTGTCTGAACGTACACTACATTGCCAAACGTTTTGGGTCACCTGCCTTGACCCCCATATAAACTTAAGTCACATCCTATTCTTAATCCATAGGGTTTCATATGACATTGGTCCACCATTTGCAGCTACAGTATAACAGCTTCAACTCTTCTGTGAAGGCTTTTCATAAGGTTTAGGAGTGTGTTTATGGGCATTTTTAACCATTCTTTCAGAAGTGCATTTGTCATACACTGATGTTGGACGAGGAGACTGGCTCTCAGTCTCCACTTTAATTCATCCTAAACCTGTTCTATTGAGTTGAGGTCAGGCAGACCCAGTCAGGTTCATCCACACCAAACTCTGTCATCCATGTCTGTATGGACCTGGCTTGGTGCATGTTGGAACACAAAGTCCCCAAACTGTTCCCACAAAGTTGACATCTTGGTTAATGCTGAAGCATTCAGAGTTCCTTTCACTGGAACTAAGAGGCAAAGCCCAGCTTGGGGAAGGCCCCTTCCTGTTCCAACATGATTGTGCACAAAGCAAGGTCCATAAAGACATGGATGACAGTGTTTGGTGTGGATGAACTGGTTGACTGGCCTGCACAGAGTCCTGACCTCAACCCAACTGTACACCAGTCTCCTCGTCAACATCAGTGTGTGACCTCACAAATGCGCTTCTGGAAGAATGGTCAAAAATCTGTTATGATGATATGCCCATATCAACCTGTTATAATGATATGCCCATGGCCTATTATTTTACAAATGTTAATGATTTTATTTGTATTTTTATGCAGAGGACATACCACTAACTCTCCAAAACATCCTAGAAAGCATCCCAGATTTGAATGACAGTGAGAGGATGCGTGAGAGGATGCGGAGTGTCCCCCTGAGCTGGGCAGAGCGCCAGGCCCAGAGTGCAGAGAGGTGGGCAGAAGGCAGGCCTGAACTGCTTCGGTCCCTTCTCAGGTCCGAAGACCCAGAGAACATGGGGAGCCAATGTGACAGGTGCTCTGTCAGGGCAGCGGTGGTTCGCTGCAGAGCTTGCATGACCACACAGTGTGGGCCCTGTGATCGGGAGACCCACAGTCACACCCTACATGACAGGGACAGCATGTTGGAGGGCTTTTTTCAACCTCTGTCTCCAAATATGTTTGTTGAGGAGGTTGATGGGCAATGCAAGGTACTCTCGGAAGGTATGAAGACATCTTTATTATTAGTAACTTTCACACTTGTGTTTTCCAATGTCTTACATACATGTATAACTATAATCTTAAGCATTGACAACTCTGTCTTGTAGTGCGGCTATTACCTGTGAATGTGAGGCAACAGTGCGCCTGTTCCCCGGCGCAGATTCAGTGCAGTGGTGGCAAGGAGGTCATTCTCATTGGAATGAATGGTCAGAGCTCCATTTATTTGCATTTGAACTTTTTTTTGTGTATTGTACCAATTAGGCATGTTGTTTATGCTACAACTTTCACACACACACACACACACACACACACACACACACACACACACGACCCTAGGCAGTTGGGTTGGCCCCTTGAGCCGTGGATCTTGAGACCCCCCCCCCCCCCCCAAACACACGCACGCACACGCATACATCATCACATCATTCATCCCCCCCCCCCCATATGAACAATACACAAAGGAACAGACAATTTCACTGCCTTCTTTACATTAGTAATCATATGCATTTGTCAAATAAACATCCTTGTATCCTTATATCTTTGTATATTCTGGTGCAATAAAAAACACTTAAATTTACTGATGATCCTAGGACGATACCAACTGAATCTCCCACTGAAGAAATGCCTGACATGTCTGTCCACGTGGACAGCATGTCTGGATGACCTGATAAGGTCAGGGTACTGGCCAGCCACACTGCACCACCACCAAACACTTTTCGAGGCTGATCTCCTGAGGTCTTTTCAGGAGATTAAGCTCCTAGCTCCGGGATTGTCTCGTCAAGCATTCATTGGAATGCTTGATGCAAGGACAAGGTTTTTTGGGAGAGTAAGTCTTATTTTGTCTAGTTGACGTATTCTCAATAATTTTGTAGATAGGACACTAAGAACATACACAATTTGTAAGAATCATTCACAACATTTACAGTTGTTGTTTAAATGTTACATTGACTATCACTTTCTTGTCACTTTCGTGTTTCAACTTAAGAAATAGACAGTAAATAGACAGTAAAAATCTATACAACATTTAAAGCCAGCACTTAATGTGTCCTGAGCATATAAAATATGTGAAGAATGTGTTTCACAAAAGATTCTAGTGAGTAGTAGGCTTTGGCTGTTGTTTCATAACAGTGCATTTTTAATCTTGTTAACATTTAACATGTGTTATATTCTTTCCATTTATTTGTCTGTCATTTTGCTAGACTGGAAAAATTTGTGGAGACACATTTCAGCGGGCGTTTCTGGAGTGGTGCTTTGCACAGACTGAAGTGGAGGCAATGGCTGGGGCCCAGCCCTTCCAGTGCACTGCATGCACTCCAGAAACGCACGCTATTTCCGTGGATGGGAATAGGAAGCTGTATCGCTTCAACAGCGCAGGGTACTACAAACCATTTCTCACAGACATACCTATTATAACCAAAGGTGAAACATCAATGGCCTTACGTTATTACATACTTTTTTCGTAGCACCTCAAAGAGTCTATTTGAGGGCAGATTCTTCGCCAGGGACAGTGATGTGGCAGAATTTGTGGCCAAAGTTCAGGCATCGTCCGAACATGTAAATATATATCTACATCCCCTACTCTACTAGTACTCATTGTGGATTTTATCCATTATTTTTGAAGCAACAGTCATTTACAATGCAATTTTCTGTTTTAGGCTCCTGGTAAGGCCCGTTGTGGGGCATCCCAATTTACGGCTGCCAGGGAGAGGGCCCCAAGATCTGCCTCCAATATCGACGAGGAGGGGGTTGAGGTAGCGGTGTGCCGCCACGGCGTCCTTCTCAGGGCACTCAACATGTTTAGAGGGGAAGTATTTGCATATCCCCTGTACCTGCAGAAGGACCTGGCAAGGTGCAATGTCAGGTTCTTCTGTAGCGATGTGATGTGCAAATACTTCCCCTATTTGCAACGTCTTGCGCGCGTGCTGCCGGAGCTTCAGGGACTTCTTAGCATGCATCCACTGCTGTCAGTGATGCATGCTAAAGCACATTCCTGGACATGTGAGGTAATGACGGGATGAAACAGCTTTATTGTTACATTATTTTATGCACTTTGGAATGTGTCTCGGAATGTGTCTTGGAATGTTTTTTTGTTTTTTTCTTCACAGCTGAAATGGAGTGGACGCAACCAGTTGGGGGCTGGCAACACAATTGGGGAGGAGGTAGAACAGGTAGACCTAACTGCATACTGCGTATCTACATCTACTTTGGTCAAACATTGAACTTATGGACATTTTGTAATACCATGCATTCATCTGTGCTCATTTAATGATGCTGACATTGCTGTTATGCTGTGAAGGTCAACAGTTTCCTCTCCAGGGCCGGCATCAGCACGAAGTACATGTCGAAAGGTGGTAAGTATGACGCAATGATACTCTATACTATGCACTGTTAGTTTTTTAAAAAAACGTTATGATTCTTTAACTTACATTAGCTTGCTTACACAGCTTCACTTGCTTTAACTTACACAGCTAGAGCAGACATGTTGACCATAATGGCCATGGCATGGAATGCCAGAAAATTCACCAACATGGACATCATGCTCTCACAACGTTATGGAAAGGTAGATACAGTCTATTCATGAAGTGCTCATAATTTCAGTTATTCTACTAATTAACAGTTATTTTACTAATGACTATCAAGAGGTTGGTACTGGAGCATAAATAGAAAATGCTCTCGCAAAATACTGTAGATCTATTCTATTCATGCGACCCACTGTCCATAATTTCTCAAAACAAGTTATTCTACTACAGACTGTGAAGAGGCTGGCACTGGAGAAAGAAAATTTGGAGGAAATTAAGCGTAACCACAACATTGGGGAGAGTGGGGTAAGAAGAGCCACTTTTCAGCCACTTTTCTTTTAAAAAAGTTAAAGAGGTTTTGTTCTTAAATCTTCACACCAAAACAGAAACAGAAAGGGTCCGACCGGGCCCGACACAGTTCAAATCACACTATTTTAATGACACACGTGGATATTGCTTGTGTGGAAAGTCTGATTTCATCACAAAACACTTTAATATCTAAAAAGAAAAACCTGTTGTCTTTATCCTTATTACTACAGGCTATGGCAAGACCTATCTGATGACCTATCTGATGACCTATCTGATGACGTCCTCAATCTGATGGGGTTTCGTCTTGGATAGTGATCAGCTGACTAATTTATTTCAGTCAAGGAGTCCAGACCTAGGCCATATGAGCTTTTGTGTCTGAATGTACACTACATTGCCAAAAGTTTTGGGTCACCTGCCTTGACTCCCATATGAACTTAAGTCACATCCTATTCTTAATCCATAGGGTTTCATATGACATTGGTCCACCATTTGCAGCTACAGTATAACAGCTTCAACTCTTCTGTGAAGGCTTTTCATAAGGTTTAGGAGTGTGTTTATGGGCATTTTTAACCATTCTTTCAGAAGTGCACTTAATTGGAGAGATGTGTGCGCACTAGGGTGTGGATTGGGCCGATGTTTTCTGTCCGCGACCGACCCGAGCCCGACAGCGCAGTGATCGAATCTGACCCGAACCTGACAGGCATTAAGATATTTGTGTCCGAGTCCGACCGGGCCCGACACAGTTCAAATCACACTATTTTAATGACACACGTGGATATTGCTTGTGTGGAAAGTCTGATTGTATCAATCAATTGAAAGGCATTCGGAAACGTCGGCACAGATAAGCGGAGCCATGGCCGCACACATGGAGCAAGAAGTGCACACGTTAGAACAAGAGGCCGGGCACAGTTATGTAGGCTATGTCTACATGCTATGACTTTCCTCTCTCATTTTTGATGGTCTTAAACTCTCCAGAGGCTAACTTCTGTTTGCAATCTTCCATCTTAGCACGGCTCACAACTGCACTTACTGTAGCCTACGTGTTTCGTTGTCGCATGCAATAGAAAAATCTTGCGCGCAGGAGGAAACATGTTATGCTGCTAGGATCAGGAATCAGGATAATCAGGATAATCTATTACAAACCTATCACAAAAACGAACATCAAATGTCTGATCGCGCTGATGTGTCCGGGTCCGACCTGAGCCCGAACATAAGTTCTAAATATCTGTCCGACTCCGACCGAACCCGACGGGCTTCGGTCGGGTTTCCATGCTCTAGTGCGCACATCCAAAAAAAAAATGTTTTACTCAAAAACACATTGATAACATGTACGGTTTCAGAGATGAGGTAAGATGAGCCTACTTTTCCACAGATGTTAGGGAATGTCTCCCTCTTTCTAAAATGCTGTCACAATATTCATTTTGTTTATGGTTTCCAACAAAAAAGTGGTGGATCATCTTACCCCTGTGCTTGTCTTACCCCACTCTCCCCTATAGAATGATACAGTGCAGCATTGGGTGGCTGAGGTCGAGAGAATGGGTGAAGGTAATGTGTTTTATTTTTATTTTTACAACAGAAACTCACAAACCATATGGTCAGATCATGGCCTTACATATGCTTTGTACATTTAGATCCAATCATTAGTCTTACTGTTACACACACACACACACCCTATCCACACATATATACCTCTCACACCTACCCTACCACACATGTTTTTACACATATTTCCACACATATTTCCACACCTGTTTCCTCATATATTTCCACACCGATTTCCACACATGCTTCCACACATGCTTTCATACCTGCTTCCCCACATGCTTCCACATATGTGTCCATTGATGCTTCCACACATGTGAAGGTAATATGTTACACTTTTTTGCCCAACACCATACATTAGTCTACCACCATACATTGGTTATTTGTTACGTAGTTACTCCCATACATTCCATTCGCCTACATTGGTTTGTTTTTTTTAACAGTCTCACAAGGTGCTGAAGGAAGTGATGTGGAACAGACTATTGAGGGCCTTCACCTAAGCATTCGACAAAGGAAGCATTACCTCTACCGTGTACAAGGTAAAACTGGACTACCACTTAACCTTTCCATTGCACTAGAGCAGAGGTTCCCAAACGTTTGCCTTGCGTACCCCCACCATCCGACACATTGAAAAGAAACACATTCTATTGACGTATTCCAGGCATCATGTTTAATAAGACGCCCTTTTACAAATCATATCCTTTAATTGCATGTTTCCATATCATTATTACCTGATTCTGAGTTATTACAGTGCATGAAAATGCTGTTCTTCCTAGGCTTCTTATTATTCCGCTTACCAATTTCATTTTTCTATTCAGCTTGAACTGTTAAACCTAGAAACGTCAATCAAATTTTGCAACGTACGTCTTCAATTGAGAAGGCTGCTATGTATTTCTCAACTTTGTAACTTTTTGTATACTTTTTAAACTATTAATTAAAAACGTTCAACATTTTGCCCATAGGCCTTTATGACATCACCATCGGGTCGTTAACCAATTATTATTATACACCATAGCCTTTTTCATCTCTTGCGTACCCCCTAGAAGTAGCTGGTGTACCACCAGTGGTACGTGTACAACATTTTGGGAATCCCTGCACTAGAACATCTAGCAACTATAGCAGCTACAGTTTCAACATACTTGCCAAAATGTTGATAGTTTTTTTCCCTTCTAGACAGCAACAAGAGACGCCACAGTGTCAGGAGAAAAATTGGAGAAGAGACTCTGGCGTTGCAAAGAGCCATTGATAGACTGCCTTCTGCCTTCAGCCTACCAGCCACAGAGGAACTCATTCAAATGGACAATTTTGTGTGGCCATGGGCGATCCCTGAGACAAGTAAATATACCAGTTGTGACAGCTGTTGATCAGTTATTTTTTTTCTATTATATCATAGGTTATAGTACCATGTCTCTCTATTTATATCAGATTCAGCTGATCTTCAAAAGAAGAAACAGCTGTTTGACCAGGTGATGCTTGTTCGGAGACTGGAGGAGGAGGGCACCATTCTCCAGAAAGAGATGGAAAGACACGTGAGCTGCATTCTGGGAATGATACAAAATATTGCACATCTGCAGGACCAAAGTAAGTTCTTTGATATCATTTAAATTATAATGTTACTTTGACAGCGTGGTTGTTGAAAAGAGGGCATTTATTTTCATTGTGGCTATAAGGTACATCCACTTGCATTAATCTTGGATACCCTGTACAGATTATTAGAGGGAGGGAGTTTGTAATCTGTCAGTAAGCCCCCATGGCCATAATCTTTCAGGCTGAAGTATGGATTTCCAGGCTACTATATCTCTGTTTTGTGTAGTGAAGCTCATACATTCTTTTGTATCATTCAAGCTTGTGATAATATATATTTATAATTATATATAATGAATAAAATAAAGCATTAATTAAGGGCATTAGTTAAATATATAATTAATGCCCTCTTCAAGTCCACTAGTCATGTCCACTGCACAATGCTAGGAAGGTGTCGTGCTACGCTTTGACTTTGACTTTGACTTCGACTTTGTGTGTTCATAGCATCGGACGGGGAATGTGGAAGGACAAATATATTAAAAAAGAGAGAAAAATGTCTGTCCTCAAAATTGCAACAGGCAAAACATCTTTTCTCGATGGCACTTACTGGCCAGCTTCCCCCTCAAGAGGATGATGATGATGATGATGATGAAGATGGAGATGGAGAAAGAAACACTGATGACTCCTCTGATGAGCAAGAGGAATAGACCCACAGGTAAAGAGAAAAATAACTGGTATATACCACAGAGAGCATATTGTTCATGGTGATTATATACTGTTCATGTCCAGAAAATGTATGAGTATTACAATTAACTGAGAAATGTGCAATACAGCCTTTGTCATAATGATACAGGCTGACAGTAGCTGGGCTACAAGATGGTGATTTCCAGATTGTCAGCTCTGAGCTGTTGTCGGAGAAGGATGACATGACCATCGCCCATTGCACTGCTCTGAATTGCACTGCCAGCCAAAGCTCCAGATTATCATACTGTATGTCTGCCTGACCTCAAGGCTCAATATACAGTAGTTATGTATGGAAGTCTTGTCACTTTTATAAATTGTTTCGTCAGTGCCAAGACACATTCATTTGTAATAACTGACTGCTCATAATTTTTTTAATTGAAAAACGTTAAATGTTGTCTTTATTTTAAAATACATTATGACCACTTGAAACAATATGCAAAAATGTTCTGTGTTCAATTGCTGTAGTTGTTGCTCTGTAGCTGCAATCGAAAAATCCTTCTATGTTAATGGCCTAAATGGTATTCAATTGCTATTAATTGTTTTGGAGAAATGTGCCCACCAAATAAATAGAAAACTTTTATTATTGTTATTGTTATTATTATTATTATTATTATTATTATGTAATGACTGTAATGCTGCTCTATGTTACCATATACATTAGCTGTATATTTTGTGTTTATTGGACAAAACACTGGGGACATCTTCTGTCTTACTTTATATATTTGCTGTATGTTTTGTGTGTATTGGAGAAAACAATGAGGACTTCTTCAGAAACAGCCAATTACACAAACCATTACAACATGCATATTTTGGACAGATGTTGATCACTAAAATTTCTTAAATCATACACAAACCATTACCACATGTTTATTTTGATTGATTATGATACACCTAGGTGTGAAATGAACCCAATTTTCACTTACCTTAGGTGCTGTGGGACTTTAGATGCACCAGATATACTCCGAAACAGCTGTTCAGAGAGCATTTTGGACAGATGTTGATCACCAAAAGCTCTTAAATCATACACAAACCATTACAAGATGTATATTTTGATTGATTATGATACACAGTGGTGTGCTGTGCTGAAATGAACGCACCGGTCACGTCCACCGGGCAGATGGTGTTATCAAGCACAGAAGGGTGGAATATGGCTTATTATGCCTTAATTGGCACCTACTGTACTGATTTAGGCTACTTAATGTGATCTGTCTTCATATTACACCCTATAAACTACCACTACTCACACACACAGCTGGCCTAAGGAGTTGCCTTTCACTTCAGTCAGTGATGGTATGTTAATATAACCAACTGTTACTGTTACAACTGCATGCACACAACTGTTACATCTTGATGTGGCTTCTCGTAGACGTAGAGAATGATCAAAACATTAATGATTGCATAGCCTATCCTACCAGTACAGAAGTTGCTCATGTCTGTCCTGCTATTAACCTATATGCACACCTTTGCTTATTTTATTCGACAGTTGAATTCATTTTGGACAAATAACTCATTATTCATAGGTTCAGTAAGTGTATGCAATATTTTGTCTGGTGAGTGTAACTTTGTTCCTCACTCTTTTGTGATTTTGATACACTTTCATGCATTTTAAAGGAAAAGGTCAAGGACATAAGGCTTTTACAGCTGAAAAGCTGAGACAGCTTTTCATATATAGACTGCACACAAGTAGATGAATTGAACCACCTCATAACACCCATTTTGTGCCTGTTTCTCATATTTACATGTGTTGTGATAAATAAACATGATTTGCAGGTCAGTTTTGACCTATGTGACAGCCTTGAAAAGTAGGCCTACCATCAGGCCAGGTACTCGGTTGAGTTTTCAGACAGTTTTGCATGCACACAAGTTGATGAACCATCTTCAGGAACTGAGGTTTAGAGAGCATACACAAAAGTTCTTAAATCATACCCAAACCATTACAACATTCATATTTTGATTGATTATGATACACAGAGGTATGCTGTAGTGAAATAAACCCAATTTCACTGATCTTACGTGCTGTGGGAATTTTGATCCACAAGACATCTTCCGAAACTGAGGTTTACAGGGCATATTTTTCACATAAGTCGATACACAAAAGTTCTTAAATCATACCCAAACTATTAAAACATTCATATTTGGATTGATTATGATACACAGAGGTATGCTGTAGTGAAATAAACCCAATTTCACTGATCTTACGTGCTGTGGGAATTTTGATCCACAAGACATCTTCCGAAACTGAGGTTTACAGGGCATATTTTTCACATAAGTCGATACACAAAAGTTCTTAAATCATACCCAAACCATTAAAACATCCATATTTGGATTGATTATGATACACAGAGGTATGCTGTAGTGAAATAAACCCAATTTCACTGATCTTACGTGCTGTGGGAATTTTGATCCACAAGACATCTTCCGAAACTAAGGTTTACAGGGCATATTTTTCACATAAGTCGATACACAAAAGTCCTTAAATCATACCCAAACCATTAAAACATCCATATTTGGATTGATTATGATACACAGAGGTATGCTGTAGTGAAATAAACCCAATTTCACTGATCTTACGTGCTGTGGGAATTTTGATCCACAAGACATCTTCAGAAACTGAGGTTTACAGGGCATATTTTTGAAATAAGTCGATACACAAAAGTTCTTAAATCATACCCAAACCATTAAAACATCCATATTTTGATTGATTATGATACACAGAGGTATGCTGTAGTGAAATAAACCCAATTTCACTGATCTTACGTCCTGTGGGAATTTTGATCCACAGACATGTTCAGAAACTAAGGTTTACAGGGCATATTTTTCACATAAGTCGATACACAAAAGTTCTTAAATCACACCCAAACCATTAAAACATCCATATTTTGATTGAGCATGATACACAGAGGTGTGTTGTACTGAAATAAACCCAATTTCACTGACCTTACCTGCCTTGGCAAGTTTGATGCTTTGGACATACTCAGAAACTACAATTCAGACACCCATATTGGCCAGATAGGCCCAAGTAAGTGTCACACTCGTTAATTCATGAAATGTTGACATGTGGCACATATTTTGATTCAGGGAGGGATAACAAACGAGTTTGTCAAATTTGAGACCTCCAGCTGCTTGTGTGTTGACAGGAGGCGGAGCCAAAGATGGGAAAATCTAGATTTCTAGGGGGCGCTATAGAGTCTGTGAATATGTGAGGTGTGGTTTTACTTCGCTCATATATTCTATGTCATACATACATGTCACATGCCAAATTCAGTCTGTCTATGAGGTATGCAAGTTAGAAATTCTAACCCTAGGTGAAGATGGTCATAATTTGGATAGGTCGGACAGGCCTTGATAGGATTACACCACTTAATTCAAGATAGTGCCAGCATGTGGCACATATTTTGATACAGGGGATGATAACAAACGAGTTTGTCAAATTTGAGACATCTAGTGGCTTGTGTGTTGCCAGGAGGCGGAGCCAAATATCAGAAATATTGGATTTCTAGGGGGCGCTATAGAGTCTGTGAATATGTGAGGTGTGGTTTTACTTCGCTCATATATTCTATGTCATACATTCATGTCACATGCCAAATTCAGTCTGTCTATGAGGTATGCAAGTTAGAAATTCTAACCCTAGGTGTAGATGGTCATAATTTGGATAGGTCGGACAGGTCTTGATAGGATTACTCCACTTAATTCAAGATAGTGCCAGCATGTGGCACATATTTTGATACGGTTGATGATAACAAACAAGTTTGTCAAATTTGAGACATCTAGTGGCTTGTGTGTTGCCAGGAGGCGGAGCCAAATATCAGAAATATTGGATTTCTAGGGGGCGCTATAGAGTCTGTGAATATGTGAGGTGTGGTTTTACTTCGCTCATATATTCTATGTCATACATTCATGTCACATGCCAAATTCAGTCTGTCTATGAGGTATGCAAGTTAGAAATTCTAACCCTAGGTGTAGATGGTCATAATTTGGATAGGTCGGACAGGTCTTGATAGGATTACTCCACTTAATTCAAGATAGTGCCAGCATGTGGCACATATTTTGATACGGTTGATGATAACAAACAAGTTTGTCAAATTTGAGACATCTAGTGGCTTGTGTGTTGCCAGGAGGCGGAGCCAAATATCAGAAATATTGGATTTCTAGGGGGCGCTATAGAGTCTGTGAATATGTGAGGTGTGGTTTTACTTCGCTCATATATTCTATGTCATACATTCATGTCACATGCCAAATTCAGTCTGTCTATGAGGTATGCAAGTTAGAAATTCTAACCCTAGGTGTAGATGGTCATAATTTGGATAGGTCGGACAGGTCTTGATAGGATTACTCCACTTAATTCAAGATAGTGCCAGCATGTGGCACATATTTTGATACGGTTGATGATAACAAACAAGTTTGTCAAATTTGAGACATCTAGTGGCTTGTGTGTTGCCAGGAGGCGGAGCCAAATATCAGAAATATTGGATTTCTAGGGGGCGCTATAGAGTCTGTGAATATGTGATGTGTGATTTTACTACACATTCATATTTTGTGTCATATACGGATGTCACATGCCAAATTGAATCAGTCTAGGGGGTATATAAGGCCTTGATAAGGTTACACCAATTATTGTCAACTAAGACCAACATGTGGCACATATATTCATTAGGGAGTGAAAACAAAATAGTTTGTGACAATTGAGACCTCTAGCTGCTTTTGTGTTACCAGGAGGCTGTTACAGTACATTCCAAACTGCAGTGGCCATTCGATGTCAATTTAACATCAATATGACGTCAAACATTGATGTCAAAATGTCACAAAATAAGTCTAGAATGAAAGGGATATTGATGTCAATTTTTTTTATCAATATGTCATCAAAAATGATGCCAACATTATGTCAAACACTTAAAAACAACACAAATTGGTAAGAAGTATTTATTTATTTCTGTAGACATCACAAAATATCACAATACAAAATTGAGTCTTCTGTGAAGGATTCAAGAAATTGTCACATACAGAGATATTGTTGTAAAATATCTACAGAACTGGCATTTAGCTGCTCAACTTTACTGTGCATAGGTGTACAGGATAAAGAAAGTATTTAGAAACAATTTAACAACAAGGAAGGGCATCATTGTGCCAAATCAGACAAAATCCAGGAAAATGGTTGCTGCACCATTTCAGATTTTGCTTAAGGTCTGTCTACCTTTAAGTAAAATATTTGTGCTGAATTTTATAATTTCATATTTTTTTTCACAATTGATTTTGTATCCTTTTTACTCTCAGAAATTCCTCATCGTGGAGGCCATCTTTGGGAATGATCATTTCATGTATAAAGTGCCAATGATGTACCATGTTTCTTTCAGATACACTTACTTGGTTCCATTGTATATCCATGTGTTTTCATTCTTGACCCTGTGGTAAAACAATGATTTTGAGTGTATCTACTACGGTACAACATTGGCACTTTGTACACTAAATGCCCATACTCTGAGCTATGTTCACATAGCTTTTCAAGTGCCTACTAGCCATTCTACATATCATTTTAATCCTATGAAAATGACCAAAAAACACACTCTTCTTAACCTTTTTTGCACTTTTTCCCAAATCTAGGACCTTGCAGAAAACGAGCTTGCCGTACAAACTTAATAATATGAAGACCTAGGATTTGAACAGAAATATTTCACAGCCTTGTATATAGACATTATTTTAACCTTTTCTGATTTGACACAGAATGACACAGAATGACCCAGGGGGTAAAAAGGGCAGTGTGTGTAAGTGCAGTATGGCAAGTCTATGTAATGTAGTTTAAGGAGTTATATGTGTTCAGGATACGGATGGTTTGAGGGAAGAAACTCCTCAGTCTATTTTAGCCATGTGGGTACAGAGACATCTGCTTGACTTTAGTGGTTTAAACAGCCCATGGTCCGGGTGTGAAATGACTTTTGAAATATTTTGGGCCCTTGTTGTACTCTTCGGGTATAGATGTCCTGCAGGTTAGGGAGAGGTGCTCTGATGGTAGCTTTGGCAGTAAATGTCAAGTGTCTGTAAAAGAGAAAGAAAGCATATTATTACTGACCATGTCCATGGATATAATTAATGCAAACTACTCTGTTTGTGTGACAAATAAAAGCAAACCCACACTAGACCGACCTTGCCCTGGGCAGTTGATGGAGTCAAAAATACTTTTGAAATATTTTGGGCCCTTGTTGTTCTCTTCGGGTATAGATGTCCTGCAGGTTAGGGAGAGGTGCTCTGATGGTAGCTTTGGCAGTAAATGTCAAGTGTCTGTAAAAGAGAAAGAAAGCATATTATTACTGACCATGTCCATGGATATAATTAATGCAAACTACTCTGTTTGTGTGACAAATAAAAGCAAACCCACACTAGACCGACCTTGCCCTGGGCAGTTGATGGAGTCAAAAATACATAAACACATATTATAATGCTATATGCCATTCTATGTGTATGTGTGTGTGTCTCTCTACCTGGTGAGTGAACTTACTTGCGGGCTTGGAATTTCTTCTGTATGGAAGTGAGATGCATTTGGAGTATTCCAGAATGCACCCAGCCTTCTCAGGGCAGCAGTCCTCACACCACCACCTAAATCCTGACTCAGCTCTGGTACCCCCACCATCCGACAAACCCACAACAACAACCACTCAACCACAACACCACACAACAACAACCATCCAACAACAATCACAAAAACAACATAAACAACCAGCACCATCACACAACATTCACAACAACAACAACAATCACTCTACCAAAACATCCATCAATAACCACCACAACCAAAACAACAACAACTACCATCACACAACAACGACCATCAAACAACAACCACTTTTGAATAGGGGTAGTTTTTAGGGTGTAACATGAGGACAGATCACATAAAGTAGCATATATTTTTGTAATTCTTGGGAGGAGTAGGTGCCATTTAAGGTATAATAAGCCATATTCCACCCTTCTTTGTGCTTGATAACACCATCTGCCAGGAGGACGTGACCATTTACATGGACAGATACTTTTGAATAAAATTGAAAAGAGAGCCTTCTGGCAGCATTTGAGGACAAGTGACCCCATATCATACCACTTCAAAGCCTTGGAGAGCCAGGGATTCAACACGGAGAGGAGTCCCCTCATCCAGTTGGTGCTAAGGCTCCAGCAGGAAGCAAGTGGCGGAACCGGTGGCATTGGTCAGCATCAGGACACTGGCAGCCGTCTTGAGGGAATAGGTACCAAACAAATGATCAACACTCACCTACTGGACAGAAACAACAGAAAAACAAAGCAAACTACAAAATTATTTGACCCTTAACAGAGAATACCAATTAGCAAAATACTTAACAATAGTAAGAGACAACAACTTCAGAAAAAACATGACAAGATACAGCACCAGCAGGCTCAGCAACCACATTAATCAATACGTAGATGGGTGGCCTTGCTGTCCCTGTCAAGGTTAACCATGGTCGTGGACACCCCAACAGGCACAGTCAAGGGGCAGGATGCAATATACAATGAAGAGAGAGTGGGAATAGCGCAGTATCAGTATCAGTATCAGTATGAGGTTTAAGATTAAATATAAATATAGTGCAAGGCAGTACAAAGCAAAGATGATGTCTTAATAACAATATTGTTATATTGTAATATTGTCCTCTATCCAAAAGGCATCAAGACGCTTTGGCCCTAAATATAAAAAAGATTGCGATTATACACTGTCAGGCTAAAAATACCCTGCCACTGATACTGCTTCAAGTAGCACGGCTGGCCCTCCTGTTTTGCACCTGGCTCCTTTTTCTGTTCAAACCTTTAATTGTGACGAAAGCATGACCCACCTTCCTGCAAACTTTGAGTCAGAATTAATGACAAGTTACATTTATATACATTTATATAGCACCTTTCTCAAACCCAAGGTGGATTAAACACTTATCTGAATCTGATTCTCAATCTGATCTCTTGCTGATTTCAGATTCGGATACATTCATCCAAAAACTGTAACAACCTGTTCACCATAGTATGGGATTGGGAATGTGTACTGGGGTCTTGTCATCTACCATGTCTGTTAGATAACATTACATTACATTTGGCTGACACTTTTTAACCAAAACGACATAGATGACACTTTGCAACACAAAATTAAAAATGAAACAACTACCAACAACACAACACCGAATAACAATACAGTGCATTGCTTTGTATACACTGTGATAAAATGAAGAGTAAAAAGAAGCCATTATCCGTTACAATGAGATGCTTTTGTCCAAAGCGACATACAAACAAAACAACAGAATAATTACATTTAGCAGTTGATCATACTACAGTGTTGACTAAAGAGAATAGCTACTTAAACAATAAATAGTGTCAATATAAGCAATCCAATGAAAATAAAACAATGGCTAAATGATAATTGATGATGAATGATTTTATTGGGTGGGCACTACATTATTGGCACAAGTCCAGGACTTCTTCCACGTCCGACCACTGAAAACAGAAATAAATGTGTTGGCTAAGGATAAGTAATTTGGTAATTTGGTTTGCAGGATCTTTAAGGGAAATAAATAATTTTGGGTATGACATCTTGGAACTTACCAGGAGGGGCATGGATGCCACTTCATGAGAAACTCCTTGACCCCCTTGGAAGAAATTGAGTAAATGAATAAATAAACATATACATATACACTTTATTGCCAAAACTATTTGTGCACCTGCCTTGGGTCACATATGAACTTCAGTCACATCCCATTGTTAAGTCATAGGGTTCAATATGATGTCCGTCCACCCTTTCCAAAATACCCAAGAAAGTATTGGGTCACTTACCTTGACTCACATTTGAACTTAACTGACGTCTCATTCGTAATGACATTGACCTTTTGCAGCTATAACAGCCTCAACTCTTCTGAGAAGGCATTCCACAAGGTTTAGGAGTGTAATTATGGGAATTTTTTTACCATTCTTCCAGAAGCGCATTTGTGAAGTCACACACTGATGTTGGACGAGGAGACTGCCTCTCAGTCTCTGCTCTAATTCATCTCAAAGGTGTTCTATTGGGTAGAGGTCAGGACTCTGTGTAGGCCAGTGAAGTGGCCATCCCCAAACTGTTACCAAAGTTGGGAGCATGGAATTGTCCAACATCTCTTGGTTAATGCTGAAGCATTCTGAGTTCCTTTCACTGGAACTAAGGGGCCAAGCCGAGTTTGGGGATGACCTGTAACTGTAACCATACTGTAACCATACTGTAACTGTAACCATACTGTAACCTGTAACCATAACTGTGCACCAGTGCACAAAGCAAGGTCCACAAAGCAAGGTCCACAAAGACATAGGTCCAAAAAGACATGGATGACAGAGTTTGTTGAACTTGACTGCAACTCAATAGAACACCTTTGGGATGAATGAGAGCAGAGACTGAGAGCCAGTCTCCTCGTCCAACACCAGTGCGTGATGTGACAAATACACAAAAATGGTAAAAAAATTCCCATGAACGTTGTGGAAAGCCTTCCCAGAAGAGTTGAAGCTGTTATAGCTGCAAAGAGTGGACCGACATGATATTACACCCTATGGATTAACAATGGGATGTCACTTACAGTAAGTCTCATGGCAGGTAACCTCAAGGCAGGTACAGTACCTGTCACAATAACTTAATTATATGAAAATGACCACAGTAACCTCGATATCGGCTACCTGTTGTTTACGTTTGCGTCATAGATCTTCATCACATGTTTTGTAGATTTGCTTTTAAAACAGCTGCTAACTAGTTTCAAATTCCTTTCCTTGTATGCAATTACACTTCTGCTACCAACCTTTTTAGATCTCTGGCCAACCACAACACCTGTGAAAATGTCTTGTCCACAGTGGGGACAATCTGAAATAAAAGAATGCCTTGTGAGTATGCATTGTGAGTATGCATCCTACTGGAAAGCAAACTGATCAACTAACTGCAGAAATCAACAATATTTCAATCAAAGGATGATGCTAAAATAATATCTATTTGGCAACATGAAGTTTCTTCAATTAATCAGTTCTGCTACAGTATATTTACAACACCAAATCAGAAAAAGTCGGGACGTTATGTATACAGAATGTGATAATGTACTAATCTTGTAAACCTACAGTATATTTAACTGCAAAAAGGACAAACGCATATCAACATATCAAAGGACTAGTTCATGGAAAACATATTTTCATTTAGAATGTAATACTAATTTACACTAGCATTTGTGAATTGACTATCAAACTGTGCTCATTGACAATGTTTGTTTTTCCTGAGTCCAAACAATGAGGTCTAGTGCAATGAGCAAGTGATTTGTTTTTATTTGCATTTTACACAATGTCCCAAATTTCTCTGATTTGGGGTTGCATTAGTTCGGAATTATTTTTATGCCTCCCTACCATTATCTCTTGTCTTTCTCTTCCTGGTGGAGAGAGATGGGGAAGGCGGTGTGGGAGCAGAGAGGGTGGAGGAGGTCAGGGTGGGAGTAGAGAGAGTGGGAGCAGAGAGGGTGGAGGAGGTCAGGGTGGGAGTAGAGAGAGTGGGAGCAGAGAGGGTGGAGGAGGTCAGGGTGGGAGTAGAGAGAGTGGGAGCAGAGAGGGTGGAGGAGGTCGGGCTGGGAGTAGAGAGAGTGGGAGCAGAGAGGGTGGAGGAGGTCGGGCTGGGAGTAGAGAGAGTGGGAGCAGAGAGGGTGGAGGAGGTCGGGGTGGGAGTAGAGAGAGTGGGAGCAGAGAGGGTGGAGGAGGTCGGGCTGGGAGTAGAGAGAGTGGGAGCAGAGAGGGTGGAGGAGGTCGGGGTAGGCGGGGTGGGAGAAGGTCCAGTGAGACTCTCTGAAAGGAAATTATATAATGTAAGTAGTGCAAGTAGTGGAAGATTCCAACTCACTGAAATGGCTAAAAACAGTCATACAGCTTACGTTTCAGGAGACCGCCATATACGTCTTTGATGGCCTCCATTGCTCTCTCCTCCTCCTCGGTGACCACCGGTCGTGGACAGAGCACCTCTGCCACAAACTCCCCATGCTTGTCCTTCTTCCCCAAGACGAGCATGGGGTAATACCCCAATGCCGTGAATTTATGGAGCTGTAAGAGAAAATGGTTAGGCACCCATTATATTTGTTGGTTTAGCAACGTATAAGGAGAAGAGGAGAAACAGAGCATTCCATTGTTACCAAATAAATTGATCCTTCTGTTTTATAAAAACAGACAAAGTGACAAACAAATAATAATGTCATATAGCTTAGGCTACCATTACTGTCGTAATGGTACTTACTTCAACTCCCACGATGGACACCACCTGGTCACGAAGAGGTGAACCTGCATCATACCCCTCCCCCTCCATTCCTCCCACTTGTTTGTCTGTATCCAGTAGTCAGGTGAAAATGCAGCTGAGGAGACTAAACCAGAACAAGGCCCCAGGTCCTGATGGTATCAGCCCAAGAGTACTGAAGGTCTGTGCGGAACAGCTCTGGGGTATTCTGCAGCACCTTTTTAACATCAGCCTTAGCCAGGGGAGAGTGCCTATGTTGTGGAAGACATCCTGCCTTGTTCCGGTCCCAAAGAGACCTTCTCCATCTACCCTCAACGACTACAGACCAGTTGCCTTAACATCACACATTATGAAAGTACTGGAGAGAATGGTCTTGGCCCATCTGAGACCACAGGTCTACATGGACCTACATGGACCCATTACAATTTGCATACCGTCCAAAGGTGGGTATTGAGGATGCCTTAATCTACCTGCTCCATAGAACACACTCTCACCTGGACAGTACTGACAGCACTGTGAGGATCATGTTCTTTGATTTCTCAAGTGCTATGCTGCAAAGAGAAGCTGCAAAGGATGCATGCAAGTAGACACCTCCACAACTTCATGGATCACTGACTACCCGACTGAAAGACCACAGGTTGTGAGACTGAAAGGGTGTGTGTCTGAGCAGGTAGTTAGTAACATACTGTAGGACCACCACAAGGGACTGTGCTGTCTCCTTTTCTCTTGCTGATGTCTGGATTACACAAAGTTACAATAATGAAAATAATAACAACAGCTGCACTTACTAAAAGATTGGCAGAGTTGAAGAGCTTGGGAGTGTTCCTCCCTCGCAGCATCATCTCTGCCCACTCCGGAGTGACTTTATCTTTGGCCTTCTGTAGGGCCTTCTTCATTTCCTGCCCGGCGCCACAATTTGGGCAGGATTTACTGCCAACGAACAACCTCCCTTGGCACCCACTGCACAATTTAATTGTTGACATTGTTCTCTTAAAAAAAAAAAAAAAAGCACAGGTGGATACATAGTAAGAATATCTTCCAATGTAGGGGTGTACGTGTTGCTCCACATACAGAAACAGTAACATTAAAAGAGTAGTAAGAATAAGTTTATGTGCAGCATGAATAATATCAATTAAATATAAATGATAGTAAGTGTATGTTAACAGGATACATTATAAGAAAAAGTTACTGAATATGGATTATTATGAGCCATATAGGCATATACAATATGTACATGTGCAGTGTGGTAACAGAAACAGCAACATTAAAAGAGCAGTACGAATAAGTATAATATGTACAGTAATGTGCAGTACCATACCATTGTAGTGCAGAAACAGTAACATTAAAAGAGTAGTAAGAATAAGTTTATGTGCAGCATGAATAATATGAATTAAATAGAAATAATATAAATATGTGCAGTGTAATAGCAGTTACTTTATTAGAGCAGAATAAATAATAGCATGTACCATTATGATAGTAAAGGTGTGTTAACAGGATACATTATAAGAAAAAGTTAATGAATATGGATAATCTGTATGAACCATAAAGGCATGTACAATATGTACAGGTAAGTGCAGTGTGGTAACAGAAACAGCAACATTGAAAGAGCAGTAATAATTAGTAAAATACTGTATGTACAGGTAAGTGCAGTGTGGTAACAGAAACAGCAACATTGAAAGAGCAGTAATAATTAGTAAAATATGTACAGGTAAGTGCAGTGTGGTAACAGAAACAGCAACATTGAAAGAGCAGTAATAATTAGTAAAATATGTACAGGTAAGTGCAGTGTGGTAACAGAAACAGCAACATTGAAAGAGCAGTACTAATTAGTAAAATATGTACAGGTAAGTGCAGTGTGGTAACAGAAACAGCAACATTGAAAGAGCAGTAATAATTAGTAAAATATGTACAGGTACTGTAAGTGCAGTGTGGTAACAGAAACAGCAACATTAAAAGAGCAGTAATAATAAGTGAAATGAGCAGTGTGGGCATAAGCCAGAAAACAGTATGTGCAGAAACAAATGTGCAGAAACAGTAACGTTAAAAGAGTAGTAAGAATACGGGTTTGTGCTATTACAGTATGTACATCTGTAAATAGATAGAATACTATGGTATAGAGGGGTCAAGGTAAGAATAAGTGTCACTGGATACGGGACTGGACCACTGAATGCAGTAACTATTGAGTCTATTTGATGATAGCCGTTAGTGGTTGAGGTCAGATCATCCACCAGACACATTCGAAGACTTGCTGAACCACGCCATCAGCTGACTTTATGTCATTATTCATGAATCACTTGTGGGTCAGCAGGGTGAATCTATGCTCTGCTCAAAGGACTCCAGGTCCAGGTCCAGGATCCAATTACAGATGGCCTTCTTCACCATAGTGACATCACCTGAACAAAGGTGTTGAAGGCCGATCTGAAGCTTATAAAAAAGACTATTTGTTGTCTCTATCCTCTCTTGTCCTTGGTACTCTGCAGCTCTCTTCACTCATCTCTTTCCAAATATTGCTTTAAAAATGTTCACTTTGTGGAAATTTTCCTCTTTCCTCTCTGACTGCTCTGACCTGTCATCATCCTGCTAAAGGCACTCTAGACCTAAACCCTGTCCAAAAGCATCAGATCAACATCAGTTATATATAACTACAGTACATACAGTATATATACACACACACACACACACACACACACACACACGGGAAGTATTTCAGATAGCCTACATAAAAAGCAGTCTCTATCATTCTCATGAGTAATTTTAGTCATGCAAAATTATCAAGTAAATCAACCTGAACATGATTTATCTTAACCTTTATCTGGATGACCATAATCTTATATTGTCAGTAACGGGGCGGGGGGCTATGTTGAATTTATTCTGATACATTTCGAGTAGGCCTATCAAAGTCGGGTATTTCGTATTTTATTTCCAAATACATTGTGATGTATGACCGAGCTGAATAATGTACCCTATTGTCTTTTACTGAATTAGTATGTTATGTTCTAGTTAGTAAGCAAAATAGGGAGGGACATAGACGTATGGACGTATGGACGTATGTCTATGGGGAGGGACCATATGACTCGGAGATCGTGCCAGAATCCCGCGCCATAGGACCACGCATTCGATCCTAGGAGGCAACCGCATGAATGAATGACTAAATGCGGTAGCCTAGCATATTGCAACGTACGTCATAGACAGTAATAATGCAAGAATTGTAGGCTGCTAGCATGGTCTAGCATGGTCTAGAGTCAGATTTATGTTAGAATTTGGAGACATTTACTAATCTTGAACACTGATATTGGGTTCAAGTTAAAATGTATCGTCACAATGCAGGGTGGGCTAATAGCAATGCGTCCGATAACAGCTGGCCACAAATTGCATTGTAGTTATATTAAATTATAAATGAATTATTCTGCCCTCCCCAAAACCGATTGTTATACGGTATCCTACTGTAGATATTAAAATGCACAGAAAACTATATCACATCGCATTTTGTGGCTTTGAGCATGTAGAAAATAAACTTGAACCATTGAACTTGAACTTACCGCTTATTCTGAATGTGAATGAAAGGTTATGACGTCAAGAAGACCGGAATTGACTTAAATTGACTGAATTAAAGACAAGTCTCGAAGAGATAAATACGTTAAATCAATTGTTTACTGTGAAATATATTCCAAATGTTGTTAAACATAGATACATTAAATAAGTTGAGATAAATGTTTAGGTGAAATGTCCGCAAATATACCTAAAATTCAATCTAAATTTGATGAACTCTGACCCCTTTGTCTGAATAAGACATAGACGGGCTCTTCTTATGGTTATGGTGATCTGATTTAGCAAACGCTTTTGTCCAAAGTGGCTTACTATTAAAAAAAAAAAAGACATTTAACAGAGTTAAAATGTTGGTTCATAAATGCTGTTCATAAAGGAACACAACAATAATAAACTAGAACTAGTCAATGATCGATAGCCTAATGAAAATAAACAAATACCATAATATACAAACCACAATAAGTACCACTTAATTAATTAAAAAAAAAGTATGCCACAATAAGCACCACTTAATTAATCAAATGGATTGGGTCTTTAGACCCATCTTGAAAGACCCAACACTATCACAGAAATGGAGAGCACTGGGTGACTCAGTCCACCAATGAGGAATCATTGAGGACAGTAATTGAATAGTCTTGAATTAAAGCAACAATAATGTTTTTAGGACTGAAATGTCTTGATCAGCTTGTTTTGAATATATATTGATTTTAGAGAGAGCATGTGTGGTATTGCTAGACCCCTAATCAGTACTAGTCATTGTAGATTGTGAAACCAACCAATTAAGGGTATTGAAATAGTTATTGTGCATTTAACCCACAACATCCCAGTCCCAACAAAAAAAGAAAATAAAGAATTGCTCTGCCACACACTGACTTTTTACTCACATTTTATTGAGAGCGAACAACGCATTTCGCACAAAGCGTCCCAGGTATGGTCTGAGCTCACAGGTGTCTTTTAATTACCTTCATCACATGACCAGTTGTTTTTAAAGTAAATTTTTTGAATGCCAATATATAATATAATATTCCCCTAAACAATTAGGCTAAGACAATTAAATACATAGTCCACATCCACAACTTTATCTATACAATATATACATAAACCATCATCAAATATCATAAAATATATACAAAAGTCACATGAGAGTTTTGTAGACCCTTATAAGTCACAGGTTCATCAAATGTGTCCACAATTTGACCTTAGTTGTGTTTACACTGAATTATAATAAAAAGCAATTTCATTACATCCACTTTACTCTCGTACTGTGGAGGACCTCTAGAATATAACCATATGTGCCACTTTTGCATAGATGTTTTTAGTTAGATGAAAAACTAGAAAATCTCAAGGTATAGCTGACTGCCGCAGAGTGCCTGAAAAGGCCCCATACCTCCAAGTGTTAACATACCGTCACTGACTGAAGTGAGAGGCAACTCCTTAGGCCACCAAGGCAGCCTGTATTCCTCAGCATATTTGGGCCTTGATAAACCCTGAATTAGTGTTGAGGTAGAAAGGTGTTAAAGTGTGATCCAGCTTTAAATAAGGAAAATGAAAACATAGAATGCCAGTCATACCATGGCACTGATGTTGGGGTCAATATAGGTGGGTATACCGGCGGTCTCACTCCCCAAAGCATCTGTAAAACAGTACACAGTTGTCATTAAAAACAAATGTTAAGGTTCCATGTTTGAACTTCAAGAAAGGATTGACACAGAAAGAAACTTTCATTTACACATACCACTTGACACGTGTCTATTTGTGTAGAGGGTAACCAGCTCGTCCTCTCCTCTGTCCAAAAGGCCTCAAGATGCTTAAATAAACGGTAACAGAAAAAATGCAATTACCAATTCTGTTTGTGTCAATATAATGTCAATCATAACTCAGGGCCATACTAAAATAACGGTTCTTCCATTGAATGTCATCTTCGATAGATCTTATCATTGAAATGCTGTTGAATAAACACATTACACATACCTGTAAAACTGCAAGTGAGTGACCCACGACTGAAGTCCACCCACACGGAAAATGCCAGGGGTGCTCCAGTCTCCCCTGCACGGCACCAATTCTTCATCTGAAAAAAACAAAACATGAATTAGGACATGTCCCATCTTCGTGCAAACTTTTATCCACATAGATCAGTTCAGGTGGGGGTATTTTGCGTATTGGTGAATGACATACATACATATGACATTTTGAGCTCCAACATGGAGGGAAAGCAATTTGAGGCATGCAAACCATGTATTTTCTGAAAGCCTGTCAGTTGTAGATGTGAATTAAGATGAATCAGGACATGTCCCACCTTCCTGCAAACCTTTGTCCACATAGATGTACAGGTGGGTGTATTTTGCATATTCGTGAATGAAGCGTACATTACACATTTTGAGCTCCAAAATGGAAGGAAAGCAATTTGAGGCATGCAAACAATATATTTTCTGAAAGCCTGGTTTTAGGGTGTAACATGAGGACAGATCACATTATGTATTATCACATTAATATATTTTTGGATGCTTGTGATATGTAGATGCCATTTAAGCAGTGTTGGGAGTAACAAATTACAAAAGGGTAATATGTAACTCGGTACAAAGGTCAGTAACGCAAGTTACATTGCAATTAAGTGGTGTTTTGTTTTTATACAATCGCCACTCGAGATCAGTAGAGGAGACACAACAGATAAAGGCCTAGAACGTTTTTTTTTTACTTGTAAAAGATGGCTGAAGCTGAAGCAGGCTCGATGTCGGACAGGACATGTTCAAGATGGACATACTTTCACTACTTTCAGTTTGTTAGAGACAAAGATATGAGGATGGGACATAGTAAATGCACTTTAAGTGTGAAACTAAAAGATCTACCTCACGCAATAGGACAAGTAATTTCACAACACGTTAAGAGCGATACCAGGCTAACATAAGGCCTACGTGAGTAAAAAGAATGCAGACTGAGGACGAGTGGAGACTATTCAAAGCAGCTAAGATCCCGTTCCGCGATGCCACTTGAACCTCAAGAAGTAAGGAGACTTGTGGAAGAGTAGCCTATGGTTGACGATATGCATCCGCTGTCAGCAGTGGAGTCTCCAGCTTTTAGCAAGACCTCCGTCCAGACTAGCAATGACAAGGCAAGGTGTTGTTGCCTCAACAGGTTGTCACTGCTGTAAATAACAACATCATGTCAATCTGTGATCTAGACAAAAACGTCTCTTAAACACAATAAACATTAGCAATAAATATAGTTGCCTCAAGTCTCCTTACTTCCTGAAGTTCAAGTGGAATAGAAATGCAAAAAAAAGTGTATCTTGTCAGGTCTTTGCTTTAGGTTACAATATAGTGGGCACTGTAATGAGTAGGCTAGGTCTTAAGTTACCGTATCTCTAGTGCAATTTATTAGACTTAAACCCTTTGTCGGTTTCAAAAAATTCTGCCTATGATTGAGCTGGATCAAGCATCATAAGCTACATAAATATATATACAGTATATATATATATATATATATATATATATATATATATACATATACATATATATATATATTAAAGTTTATATGAAAGTAACTAAAAAGTAATGCAGTAGTAGTGTAATGCTTTACAATTCAGAGACAGTAATATTGCAGTGTAACATTGAAGTAACTTGCCAAACACTGCATCTAAGGCTTATTACTAAGTTGTATTCCACCCTTCTATGTGCTTGATAACACCATCTGTCAGGAGGACGTTGACGTTTTCATTGACAAATACTTTTGAATAAAACTGAGGAGAGAGCCTTCAAGTTCTGGCAGCATTTGAAGACAAGTTGACCCCACATCATATTACTTCAAAGCCTTGGAGAGCCAGGGATTCAACACGGAGAGGAGTCCCCTCATCCAGATGGTGCTAAGGCTCCAGCAGGAAGCAAGTGGCGGAACCGGTGGCATTGGTCAGCATCAGGACACTGGCACCCGTCTTGGGGGAATAGGTACCAAACAAATGATCAACACTCACCTACTGGACAGAAACAGCAAAAAAACAAAGCAAACTACAAAATTATTTGACCAAAATACTTAATAGTAAGAGACACCAACCAACACCAACCAAACCATGAGAAGATACAGGCTCAGCAACCACATTAATCAATTCACACGACACACACACACACACACACACACACACACACACACACACACACACACACACACACACACACACACACACACACACACACACACACACACACACACACACACACACACACACACACACACACACACACACACACACACACACACACACACACACACACACACACACACACACACACACACACACACACACACACACACACACACACACACACAGTAGCAGCATTCCACTGGATTTATAGCTATAAAGTAGCTTTTGGATGTGTGTGCGGTACTCTTTTGCATATTTAACTCAAAGCAGTCTTCTTTGGCATAAAACCGCTTCAATAAATATGCTAGTTCATATAGAATGTGTTAAGACAATGGCAGCATGTTTCGGCCATCACCTAGACCTTCATCCTGGAAAGATTTATGTCTTATCAAAATTATGTAAAAAATAATTGAGTATACAATGATGAATGATGTGTAGCCTATACAAGCTGGACCTGTCATAAATGAGGACATCATCTTTTTCTCCCTGAAGAGCAGCCCAGACGTCCTGTTGCAGGGGACTCTGTTGATAGACAGGGATCCCTTCGGCTGCCTTCTTCTTCAGCTCCCCGTACATGGCTCTGGATTGGGCCTCTTGCTCATTCACAATCATGAATGACACATTGACACTATAAAGTAGCTTTTGCATGTCTTTACAAATTTCAAATGCAATGTGAAACATTGAATAATATTGAATAATATAGAATAATAATTGCATTTAGTCATTAATTTCCCTCGTATCTACAATTTGAGAGGTTACATTTTGTGTGGGTTACACAAATATGTTGTTAGAGCTAAGAGTTGGATATAAAATATAACCAACGAGAACAATAATTCATTAAGCTAATTACCACGTAGGATGTGTGGTTGTTGAGTAGGCTTCGACACAAAAAACAAACTATTATTGAATTTGAGGGACGACGTTTCCTACATTTCTCTATATGGACAAATAGCTTATACACCGTGCTGGTGAATAGATAAATGATACTATAGATAGAGGAAAAACTCAGAAGCTTAGAAATTTAATTAATTTGTCTATATTAGGCTACACCACTAGTTATTTATTTTAACGAAACTTATTTCTGAATAAAAAAAAAATATTTTGACAGCTGGCCGTGCAACGCTGGGATACGTACACCTAGGTACCATAAGTCATATATTTTCTGAAAGCTCTTAAAGAATAGATGTCATTTAATGTATGCAGAGCCATATCTCACTCTTCTACATGCAAAAGAACTGACCTCATACGTGGTAGGCGCCTATGACAAACTGAGCAGCTGAACTCACATTCAGTACATTTTGAGGTGTAACGCTGGGATACGTACACCTAGGTACCATAAGTCATATATTTTCTGAAAGCTCTTAAAGAATAGATGTCATTTAATGTATGCAAAGCCATATCTCACTCTTCTACATGCAAAAGAACTGACCTCATACGTGGTCGGCGCGTATAACAAACTGGCCAGCTGAACTCACAGTCAGTACATTTTGAGGTGCAATGCTGGGATACGTACACCTAGGTACCATAAGTCATATATTTTCTGAAAGCTCTTAAAGAATAGATGTCATGTAATGTATGCAAAGCCATATCTCACTCTTCTACATGCAAAAGAACTGAACTCATACGTGGTAGGCACGTATAACAAACTGGCCAGCTGAACTCACAGTCAGTACATTTTGAGGTGCAATGCTGGGATACGTACACCTAGGTACCATAAGTCATATATTTTCTGAAAGCTCTTAAAGAATAGATGTCATTTAATGTATGCAAAGCCATATCTCACTCTTCTACATGCAAAAGAACTGAACTCATACGTGGTAGGCGCCTATGACAAACTGGCCAGCTGAACTCACAGTCAGTACATTTTGAGGTGCAACGCTGGGATACGTACACCTAGGTACCATAAGTCATATATTTTCTGAAAGCTCTTAAAGAATAGATGTCATTTAATGTATGCAAAGCCATATCTCACTCTTCTACATGCAAAAGAACTGACCTCATACGTGGTAGGCACGTATAACAAACTGGCCAGCTGAACTCACAGTCAGTACATTTTGAGGTGCAACGCTGGGATACGTACACCTAGGTACCATAAGTCATATATTTTCTGAAAGCTCTTAAAGAATAGATGTCATTTAATGTATGCAAAGCCATATCTCACTCTTCTACATGCAAAAGAACTGAACTCATACGTGGTAGGCGCCTATGACAAACTGGCCAGCTGAACTCACAGTCAGTACATTTTGAGGTGCAACGCTGGGATACGTACACCTAGGTACCATAAGTCATATATTTTCTGAAAGCTCTTAAAGAATAGATGTCATTTAATGTATGCAAAGCCATATCTCACTCTTCTACATGCAAAAGAACTGACCTCATACGTGGTAGGCACGTATAACAAACTGGCCAGCTGAACTCACAGTCTGTACATTTTGAGGTGCAACGCTGGGATACGTACACCTAGGTACCATAAGTCATATATTTTCTGAAAGCTCTTAAAGAATAGATGTCATTTAGTGTATGCAAAGCCATATCTCACTCTTCTACATGCAAAAGAACTGAACTCATACGTGGTAGGCCCGTATAACAAACTGGCCAGCTGAACTCACAGTCAGTACATTTTGAGGTGCAACGCTGGGATACGTACACCTAGGTACCATAAGTCATATATTTTCTGAAAGCTCTTAAAGAATAGATGTCATTTAATGTATGCAAAGCCATATCTCACTCTTCTACATGCAAAAGAACTGAACTCATACGTGGTAGGCGCGTATAACAAACTGGCCAGCTGAACTCACAGTCAGTACATTTTGAGGTGTAACGCTGGGATACGTACACCTAGGTACCATAAGTCATATATTTTCTGAACGCTCTTAAAGAATAGATGTCATTTAATGTATGCAAAGCCATATCTCACTCTTCTACATGCAAAAGAACTGAACTCATACGTGGTAGGCACGTATAACAAACTGGCCAGCTGAACTCACAGTCAGTACATTTTGAGGTGCAATGCTGGGATACGTACACCTAGGTACCATAAGTCATATATTTTCTGAAAGCTCTTAAAGAATAGATGTCATTTAATGTATGCAAAGCCATATCTCACTCTTCTACATGCAAAAGAACTGAACTCATACGTGGTAGGCCCGTATAACAAACTGGCCAGCTGAACTCACAGTCAGTACATTTTGAGGTGCAACGCTGGGATACGTACACCTAGGTACCATAAGTCATATATTTTCTGAAAGCTCTTAAAGAATAGATGTCATTTAATGTATGCAAAGCCATATCTCACTCTTCTACATGCAAAAGAACTGAACTCATACGTGGTAGGCACGTATAACAAACTGGCCAGCTGAACTCACAGTCAGTACATTTTGAGGTGCAATGCTGGGATACGTACACCTAGGTACCATAAGTCATATATTTTCTGAAAGCTCTCAATGAGTAGATGTCATTTAATGTATGGAAAGCCATATCTCACTCTACTACATGCAAAAAACTGACCTCATGCGTGGTAGGTGCATGTCTTAGGGCATTTTTTTGGTTATTTAATATATTTTTCCAGTAAAAAAATAAATAAAAAAAGTATTAGTTGTCAGACCATTAGCATTTTCTGAAACATCAGTCTATGCACTAATAAAATATGTATTTTATTTGAGACAACAACCATATCTACAACTATATCTACCATAGCAAAACCACAGTAAAAGCAATGTAAAAGCAATGTAAAAGTCATGTAAAATACCTGCCGATTGTCCTCTGTATCCACCCGCTGCAGAAGACCATGATGTGGGTTAGCACATCCTAACCCGAGGATGCGCTCCATAACACAGCTGTTAATGGAAGCAAGGACTGAGGTGTCAAGGCCAGCATGTTTCAGCCTCTTCAGGAAAACACACCTGTGACAAAGATGGGAGACACACAAGAGGTTCACAATAGAACATGAATAATTTATTTACAATAATCAAATATAACAAAAACTTTATAGATCTACTAAGGATAAAGAATAACACAACCAATTCCAACAACTAATAGACTTAGGCCGGCATCAGGGGAGAGAGCGAACAACTGCAGCTCCATGGATTTAAAAGGTTGGCCTACACCGGGCCCTTGGTGCAGGCCAATCAGCAGCCAGCCCGTTTCCTCTCCAACGGCCTGAAACTCAGACGGTATCTGCTATCTACCATAGCAAAACCACAGTAAAAGCAATGTAAAAGGGACTGGTCGGGGATCGAACCGGTGTGTGTTGCCGGTTCGATCCCCGACCAGTCCCATGCCCTTGAGCAAGGCACCTAACCCCTCACTGCTCCCCGAGCGCGGCTGGTTGGGCAGGCAGCTCACTGCTCTGGGTTAGTGTGTGATTCACCTCACTGTGTGTTCAAGGTGTGCTGTGTGTGTTCACTAATTCGGTTAAATTGGGTTAAATGCAGAGACTGAATTTCCCTCACGGGAAATGGACCAAGGACCTATGAAAACATGATGAAATGAAAAGAAAAAACTAAATAAATATAGAAAACATTGCAGAGCCATCCCTATACAACACATCAGGCCACTTTTCTTTCCTTTTTCATTTTATCACAACTATTCATTGACATATATTGTATATAGGTGAGACAAGGATAAACTGTTGTGGGTTGGGGAGGTCTTGATGATTTATGATGCAGTGAAGTGGGGGAGTTAGGTTAAGGTGGGGTAAGGAGGGCAGTCAGGTGTGTGTGTGTGTGTGTGTGTGTGTGTGTGTGTGTGTGTGTGTGTGTGTGTGAGTTAAGATGTCTGTGTGTTGTGCACGAAGAGATGTGGGATATGTAAAGTGCTGCAGTTGGGATAGATAAAAAGACGAATGACTTACCCCACTGTGGCTCTCGCTCCATCATGCGTTTCCGCTTTCTTGTGTTTGCATGTGTCACATGACAGCTCATGGCATTTTCCCGGTCACACAGGGCAGACTGCTGCCAGCTGTTGTCTTTGCACGTAGGCTAGTAGTAGACGTGATGTCCTTGATTTCTTCCACTTGCAACAGTTGGAATTAGCGGCTGAGAGAGAGCATGATTTTAAATGATCATGCAAAAAATACATACTTTTGCAACAATTTACCAGGGCTGCCGCTGACCACAACATCACCCTAACGAGTGCCTTCTGTAAGGCTAGCATAATGATAATTGAGCTCATGTTCAAAAGACTAACTCAACAAGCTACGGCAAATGAGCAGGCAAGAATAAATAAGCAAACATCGGAAGTAATTAGAAAAGCATGAAAGTAAACAAACAACAAAATACATATTTTTGCGTCTACTTACAACAGGCAGAGAGAGGTTTATTTTATCAACATGGGCAGTAGGCCTACCAGCAAGCAACAAGCTGACAGTGTCGCAAAGTGATGACATCAGGAAACGTCAAAGTGTCGAAATGTCTAAGATGAATTAACTTGACATTCGCCACGAAGGAATATTTCATTATGAAGGCTATATAAAATCGTTATCTTGATCGCCCTCCAAATACACAAATGCTGGCTTTATTAGTGGCCCTCAATTTTTAAAAGAAACTAAAACATGGGTCAAAACTTTAAAAAACGCTGATTTCTAAAAATGTATTACAAACGTAAACCCTTGGCATCATCACCGACAGATTAGCCAATTATCACGTTTAAAGAATTGCTATCAAACAGAAATTTAATTAATTCGTCTATATTAGGCTACACCACTAGTTATTTATTTTAACGAAACTTATTTCTGAATTAAAAAAATGATTTTGACAGGTGGCCGTGCGGCCAGCATGCGGCCGTGTTGCCCTCGCTCTAGCTGATATAAGCTACTGCGCATGTGTGACTCACTGGATTTGCGTATCAATTCATACGCATTTTCGGTCTTGAGTTGCGTACGATTTCATACGCATTGGTTGTGAGATCGGGTTGGTTATGAGTACAGACCGTATTTGGACTGCTGTTGAGGTTTGGTGCCATTCCGGGCATTATTAGTGGGGTAATTTACGAGATAGACTGTTTAGTTGGGTCCATTAGCGACTGCACTACACCGTTCAGTTGATGGTGCGATGGCGGGTGCATCAACACACACTCAGGTAAGCATGAATGTTACAGTAATAGAGAATGAGTAGACTACAGTGGGTACCCCCTGTTTTTATCTCTTTTTGGGGGTCCAGGTCCTAACCAGACCCCCCCCCCCCATAATTCAGACTATGGTCATCTTGTTGATTGTTGATTCTTGAACTTCCCCTTGGGGATCAAGTATCTATCTATCTTGATTCATCTGGTCCCTCTTCCATTCAGACAGATTTCCATTCAGCTGAAAATCTGCTTGGCCAATCACAACCGTTGATTGCATAATGGCTGAGCTTTATACAGTACACATGACCACTTTCACAAACAACCAATAGCTGTTAGCTGCATTATGAACTTCCTGAACAGTGTATTTTCATTAAAAGAACGAAACAACTGCACTTAAAGCCTTCCTCAACAAGAAGATGTTTTACTTCTGACAGGCTTTGGGAAAGGTTGTACCGAATGTACCAACATAGATGTAATTTACCCATTGGTAATGCCCCTTGGAAATCAGACAAAAACGGTGTCCAGACGAATATCTCAAATATCTTGACAATTGGAGTGTGTGCTACACTGGTGTTAGGCAGGCAGCCAGGCTATCTCTGTCTCTGTCGACTAACCCTTTGTACTCTCTCTCACTCTTTGAGCCCAGACACCCAGATTCTCCTCTTCTTTATTCTTCTTCTTTTTCCTCAACTTAGGAATTTCTGTCCTGTTCTGCTCCAGCTGTCAGAGCAAACATTCCCGCAATGGGAAGACCGGAAAGGCACAGCTAGCGGTGGGCAAACAGGCGGGCAAAGTGGGCATGAGAGGAGTGTGTGTGTGTGTGTGTGTGTGTGTGTGTGTGTGTGTGTGTGTGTGTGTGTGTGTGTGTGTGTGTGTGTGTCCACCTCACCACCTTGGCACACTGGGCTTTAGCAAACAGTGTGCTGTGAACAGAACATACACACAGACATGCATGAGTTCACACATACACACACACACACACACACACACACACACACGACACATGCTTTCACTTAGATGTTTTAAACCATACATGCTTACACCCCCTATACCCATCCCTCCCTGTCTCTTTCTCTCTCTCTCTCTCTCTCTCTCTCTCTCTCACACACACACACACAGAGAGAGAGAGAGAGACACACACACACACACACACACACACACACACACACACACACACACAAGCACACACATACACACACTTCACTACTCAGATAGAACCTGAGTAAGAGAAAATGAGTATTTCAATCTGTCAAGGCCATTTGTTGACCAAAATGTTACCCTAAGTGTTACAGGTTAGGAGAGGACAGTTTTTCACATCACGCACCAAAAAAAGCACAACCCTCCAAAAGGTGCCCTTGAAGTGGGCAGACAGGTCTCATCAGTCACCCGCTCTGTCTTCCCACACTCATTCCTGTGTTAAAACCGTACTTCACACACTCCTGCTGTATTCACAGCTCCGCTGAGCATCTGTGAGCAGACAGTGTCACCTGTCACCTCCGTGACCATCCACAGAGTTATATGAATGTGTGTGTGTGTGTGTGTGTGTGTGTCTGTGTGTGTGTACAGTATGTGCGTGTGTGCATGTGTGTGTGTTTGTGTGTGTGTGTGTGTGTGTGTGTGTGTGTGTGTGTGTGTGTGTGTGCGCGCGCGCGCGCGTGTGTGTGTGTGTGTGTGTGTGTGTGTGTGTCTATGAGTGTGTGTGTGTGTGTGTGTGTGTGTGTGTGTGTGAGGGTGTGCATGCTCCAATGTGTCTATCCCCTACTCAGAACACTTTTAAGGGTTCCTTGAGGTCAAGGACCAACAAAGGTTTTGTTTAAAACAACACAAAAGTGGTGCTTAAACCTTTTCATCAAATTTTTAACATGCTTCAAATGACAGACTATTAGAATGCTTTGGCTGTTGGAAAATGATGCTGAGCATGCTCAAAAAGTAAACTATATGTCAAGAGAGCCCATGATGAGGCACTTCTATATCAGTGAGAGTCTGGTCTGTTGCCCTCGGTGGAATCAGCCTTTGAATGGGGCGGCGTGATTGAACCAGAGTGAGGAAGTTGGCTGACGGCATCGCAGTCAGGCTCCACCGGGGTCTGATCTAGCGCTAGCTCGGCGGCCATGCCGAGAGCTTTGAAGAAACGCTGTGTCTGTGTTTGCACAGGGTGATGGAGTGAGGTGTCTGTGTTTGCAGGGATGACGTTCACAGAGGGAGAGAGAATATCTCTGTTGTGGATCTGAGGATCTGGCTGCATGTGGTGCTGGAGCTGGCCATGATTTGGCCCTGATCTGAGCCAGATTCACGGCCTGGGCATGGGTGCGGATACTACTATGCTGTAGGGTCATACGGTGGTGTGCGCCAGTGTTTCAAAAGTATACTCCTTTTGTTTTCATGGATGTGTCTTGCATCAGCACAAGCTGAGTCACCAAAACGCAGTCCCTGTGTTATTTTGTATACGTCTTTGTTTCCTCTGCCCCTTTGCTACCAGTTCACTTGTCTGTCTTGAAATGTAGGCTACTGTAATTAGCTAATTCACTGAAGATGGAAACAAAAAACTATGAGGTAATCTCCTGTAATTATAATCTCAGGAAGCAAACATTCTAATTAAAATCTGTCCTCTGATCTTATCAGTCTTATCATGAATTTAAATCATAACTAGGCCTATATGGAAAATCCAACCATATGCCACTGAAACACTGGAATGGTGGTGGCAAAAAAGGGGCCTTTAATTGAGAATCCAACCAATAGGCCTATTAGATCCGGTGTCATGAGTTATTTACATTCAACATTCAGTGGCTAACAATACCAAGACAATGTAGCGCTTGCGTAGCTGCAGCGTAGTTCTGCCGGGTATACTTAATACGTCATTCATTCATTACCTTCGACCAATCACCAGGCTACATTGGCTTTATTAATGACTCTGCCCAGGCACCTGCCTTGTTGCTTTCAGGTGCCGATTTTCGATGTTCCCACCCTCCCTCCCTAATCACCACCAGGTTGGTCCTCGTCCAGTCGTCCAGGGGGTAGGCTTCGCCCCTGCTTCTCGTTCCGGCAGGATTTGCCAGGGTCCGCACACTCAGTGACCTGGACCTAGGACGGGGCCTACGCCAAAGACTCTCATTGTTGCTAATTTCTATTCTGATTAAAATCTTTGTTAACTTCAGTTATGTCTCTGAGTATTCCTGGCTGAAGTTCTTTTACACGAGTCTGTAGCCCACCATACAGTATGTGTCATACCTTTACCAGAGCGCTTTCGATCCTTCAGCCTGACTTACTGCAGGCTGACATACTGTAGATTGCCAATGTAACATAACAAGATTGCCAATGTAACATGTCTTTCTTTCAAAATACAAAGATGTACAGTAAGCAAGTAATGTGAGACGTTCTCAGCAGCATTTAGTTAACACATCTGTTTTCTTTTAAGGTTTTTAGGCTCAGTCTGTAATAGTAATATGATGGATTCAATAATTTTCCCTTCATGGTCCTCTAACTGTCCATTCCGTATATACTGTATGCACTAAAGCACTCTGGGATTTGTATTCACACTCCTGCTGTAATTAAAATGATAACCAAACATAGTGGCCCAAAAGGCCAAGCCATCAAACAATTTCAGCCAATCAACAGGTTCTGGAGCATGGAATGGAGCAGTGTAATTTGATTGGTTGTTGAGCTTGAATATCAACAATGTTTTGCCAGAATTGCAGACGGTGCCTTTAACCCACATTCCTGTGCTCTTTCAGTCAGTTCTCTCTGCTACTCCACTCTTTTTCTGAGAGAATACATGTCTCCTTCTCGTGCAGTCTTCCCCTGGCCCTGTCTCATATTGGCGTTTGGAGATGAGCGCGCACACACACACACACACACACACGCACACAAACACACACACACACACACACACACACACACACACACACACACACACACACACACACACACACACACACACACACACACACACACACACACACACACACATACACACACACACGCCTCAGCAAATATTTACCTCCCCACTCCTCAAGGATGAGACAGTGGAAAAGAGTTTTTTGGGGCTTCTTTTTTGTTCTTTTTATTCTATTCTTTCTTTTCTGTCCCTGAATTATGCAAAAAAAAAATTCAAACGATGTCTTGTCATAACATGTCTACAACACTTTTTTCAATTATAATGTTGAATGTTTTCTACCACGGTCCAAAAGACTATAGATAATGGCTGTTACAAAAATGGGAATCATATGGTATTTTGGGACAAAATGTAGTAATCTTATGGGAATATCACAGTATTTTGGGACATGCCATATAAGTAAGACTACTGTAGTATAGGGGGTAAGGATATTAGAGAGGTATTACGGAACATCATAGAGGTATTACACTAAGACTACTGTAGTATAGGGGGTAAGGATATTAGAGAGGTATTACGGAACATCATAGAAGTATTACACTAGACAGAAATCATAAGGAAGGATAAGAGTGAAGGGCAATCCAATCTGCCTCTCTTGCTTTCTTCCTCTATTTCCATATCCTATTTTTTTCTTTCTGTCTCTGTTGCTCTCTGCATCTCTCTCACACACACTCTCTCTCCTTTCTCTACCTTACTTCTCTCTCTCTTTTCTCTTTTCTCTCACCCTCCCTCTTTATTTCATTCCCAATCTTTCTTTCTGTTATTCTTTCCTTTTCTCTCTATATATATTCCTCTCGCTCACCCTTTTCGTCCTTCCCTCGCTTACCCTCTTCCTCCCTCACTCTCTCTCTCTCTCTTTCTCTGGCTCAGCCGTCCTCTCACCATCACCAGGAATTTCGCAGCAGGTCCTCAGGTCCTGCCTAAAAGCAGCATCGTCACCTCCAGTGTCTGACCAGTGCCCACGCCGACAAATAACACACTAGTGCCTCCTATACCTGTTAACACCCATGTACACACACACACACACACACACACACACACACACACACACACATCTATACTCCTATATCAGGTCCTAGAATAGCCCATACTTAGATAACCAGACACAGCTACCATCCATCACCCAATCTAAATAGGTTCTCTCTATTCAGATTCAGATTTGGCCATACTCCTCCCCTTGAGCAAACTCCTTGGGTAAGAATACATCTTTAAACTACATTTACTTTCTGTATAATACTGAATGTGTGTATGTAAGTGTGTTGTGTTTGACCGAACAGGCGATTCAGCCCTGCACCTTTCCAGAGTCGAAACCATGGCTCGTAGCACCATCGGATTGGAGGGGAGTTTTACTGATCATTCCTATACTGTGCAGCTATCATATCACTGGGCTACCATTAGGCATAAACCTACATTAAATCTCCATTTGCTACTTAGCCGAAAACCTGTGAAAGAAAGAACATGCTTCTTGGAACCTTTAGTCTTAATATTTTGTTGGATGTGACGTGAGTGTTTCATAATATGGGCGCTCATTATAATGTCTTAGTAAGATTCAATCCATAAGGACGTGAGCACTCCCTGAGGAAGACAGAGATCGTGTCTCAGTTAAAAGCTGTGATTTTCTCAGTAACTGTGATTTAAATTTAGCTGCCGCCATCAGGCTGGATCTCTGTTTGCACGGGAGCATTTGTCCCAAGGCGGGGGAAAGTTCTAGTCACACCTCAAGTCTGCTCTCTGTCTCTGTCTCCCAGGCTGATGTTTGCCCATGACACACGCATGCTGACCTCAAGAGAAAAGCTATAGGCGAGTGCACACACACGCACGCACACGCACACACACACACACACACACACACACACACACACAGACAGACAGACAGACAGACAGACAGACAGACAGACAGACACACACACACACACACACACACACACACACACAGAGATAGAGAGAGAGAGAGAGAGAGAGAGAGAGAGAGAGAGAGAGAGAGAGAGATAGAGAGAGAGAGAGAGAGAAACTCATGGGTACAGAAAACATCACCTGAGCCCTACAGTAAAGCTTTGCCAGCTGTTTAGATGTTCTGTGAGATAGGCCTGCCAATTCGTAACTCATCACTGATTTTGCAAGTGCGTCAGTTTATCATAGAAATCATAGAAGATATTTTGTCCAAGAGCACAAAATCAGGGGTGTTCAGTGTATTAAAAAATGCTTTTTAGAGCAATTGAACTATGGAAGCATTTGGGAATGCTTGTGCATAAAATTTTGCACTACTTCTTTTTGCAGTAATGGTAAAAAGATCAATACGTTTATACATTGATATACTTTTTTGCACGTCTAAGTGCTTTATATCACAATAACTGGATAGTAGTAAGTGGATGGCCATTTACTGTAGGCCTAAGTGCAATCACTGTTTTAGTCCACATTTATCCGAGTGGGCAATACATGAGCTACTGCTCTCTCTAGTGGTTATTTTCCGTACATGCAGAGTGGAGAGAAGAGCTGGATGTCAACATGACTCAAGCTTTTAGCCAGAACTATAGATTTCAGCTGAAATACCATTTGACTGTATTCATATAATATACGTCCAATATTTAAGTGATTGATTAAGACGTTTTTTGTTCACTCTCAATGGATGACGAATATATTAGGCAATGCTGGTAATCTCATGTGGTAGCCTAGCCTAGTAGGTGTAGGCTAAGGGGAAAGCCATCAATATTGATTATGGAATATCATTTGCTGACTCGTCAGACATATGGTGTGATGTGTGTGTTGAGATCACCCATGAGGTCATGAGGAGGCGGGGAGAGAGTGACGGAGGGCTCTGGGGGGAGACAGACGCCGAAGAGCTTTGTTGTTTAAGGACCAACCTTGGTACATGACTGTTTAAATCAGTGTCTCTTTGCACACCAGCTGCCGCAGAAGAGGGCATCCCTTTAACTGTATGCTGAGCATCCCGCTTCCCCCTTGATGACGCCACGGAAGAGCGAGCGTGCGAAGGAGAGCGCTGCTGTTTGTATGGCGTAGCCAGGGAGGTGCCCCGTGGCTCTGGAAGCGCAGCGGTAACGCTGTCCTCGGTGCCGGTGCAGCCGTACCCTTTATGGAACAGAGTTGTGTACAGTCCGCGATGGCGATGGGCTTGTCGTCCAAGAAAGGCTGCTCAAGGAGCGTGGCGGTGGAGCGCAAAAATCTCATCACCGTTTGCAGGTATGAAACGCTAGCCTCCTACTGTAACGTTGACGCGCGTTTAGAGGTCAGCTGTTCAAACCTTCATTGGCTGCCGCCTGGGTCCTAATTTCAATTCCAGAATAGATTACTTTATTGCCCGATCTTCTGTGCTAGAAATAATGCTGTAGCCTAGGTTAGGGGTCTAGGCTATGTGGAAATTAGCCAATTAGGAACCAGCGGCCACCAGAGCAATTGAAAACAAAGCCCGGCTAAGCAATCGTTTCTGGACATCAGCTGACGTCATATTGATGTCGGGCGATGCAGGGTGGAAGGTTGAACAGGCCACAACCCTATTAACATCATATTCCGACCCATGTTACTATGTTAACGTGAGTAGCCTAGCTTTAATAGGCCCACTGGTATTAGCCTAATCGACTGATGCGCAAAAGCAGTTCCATAAACTTGTGATGTGACTCAAGCGTCCTAGCCTGGTCTACAGCTGACGTATTATTCCTAGGCCTACATAACAGGAATATTTCAAACACTGCGATGGGGCATAGTCCTTTTTGAGAACTGCAGTCACTAGAAGTCTAGCGATGTTTGATTTATTTCTCTTCCCGGATGGTGGCGTTGCCATGACGACAACCTTCTCCTAGGCAAGGACATGGATAGCTTGGTCCTGCCTTATTTATACGGTCTATGGCTGGTACCCAAGGGAGCCGGGGAGACCTTCACGTCAGCGTGCGTGAGAGAGTGGTAAAGTGGAAAGCTAACAATAGCCAGTGAAATAGCCAGGATCTTTTCAATGCGTAATGAAGCCACGGTTCATTCTGAATAGGCTACTGGTGAAAAACAATGCTGTCTCCTCTCGTGGATAGGCCTAGGCATTTTCGAGAGGCCTCATTTATATAGAAAATCCAAGCTTTTGATTTGTCTCAGTATTTGGCAGTAAAAATGGACACTCAGTCATTCCAGTCATTTAATTCGTTTATTAACACCAATAACAACTAAGGCTCGGCTCCTAATAATCGGTGCTCTGTGACTGATCAATTATGGAGTCACACGTTTACTCTTGTAGTTTACAGTAGGTAGGCTACATCTCTAAGTCATATGATTGGTGGATAGCTAACTATAGATGGTCCATTGTCCAGTAGATGTGGGTGCTCTTTGGTGCCGTTGAAGGAGATATTGTTGTCTGCAGAACAATGGCTGCTGAAGTCAGTGGCCACACTGTTGCTGTGCGGGTATGGGTTCTGCTCTGGTGGGACACACATGGTCTTATCCCCAGTATGGTCACACACACACACACACACACACACACACACACACACACACACACACACACACACACACACACACACACACACACACACACACGCTCACACACACACACACACACACACACACACACACTTCCAAAAACCGTGGCAACACCTATAATGAATCATTGATTCACTCTCATTATCTCTTACTCACTCCCATTTCCTCACTTCCTCACCCCCCACTCACTTTCTCCAACTCTCTCTCTCACACTGTCACACACACACACACACACACACACACACACACACACACACACACGCACACACACACACAGTCTCACTTCACCTCTTACTCACACTCACATACGAAGTCTCCTATCTGATTACAAAGTGAACATAATGTAGTACTTGTCTATTGCGTCAGTTATTCACTAACCCATCCCACAATTCCAGCGATGTGGTTACAGTAATAGATGACTGGAAACATTCTGTCATATAGGCCTACAGTCATTGGTTGAACCCAGAGTCATATAGAGACAACTCTTACATTACAAACCCTCACTTTGTAATGAGAATTGTTAGAAAAGTTAATTGTGCAGAGGCACATTTTCCCATTAGATTAGATTAGATAAGATTAAACTTTATCATCATTTTCCATGGAGGGTTTTCTTTTTTTTCTTAGTTTTTTCTCCAGCTCTGTTGTTTTGATTTGCTCTGTACTAGCTGATAGCTGATAGCTGATAGCTGAGAGATAAAAGTGGTCAGCATGGCATGGCACAGGCGCTTCTCTTTCCTGTTCCTCCGGTCCAGGTGTAACCAGCAGGCTACACTATACGCACGTAACTGAAGCATTAACGTTTGCACGGCATATGTAGTAACAACTATCGTCTTCAATTATAATCAATGGAACTGGCTACGCCAGACGTGGTAGCAGCGCATCCAGTGTAGCCTGGGCTTTAGACCTCTCTCCTTTGAGTTAATGATTTGAGAATGATGACTGTTTTACATAACGGCATCCCCTTGACAGAGTACCCATTATGACAACTCAGCATTACCACAGGATGTGGAGAAAGATGGAGAGAGAGTGCAAGTGGGAGGAAGGGAGGGAGGGAGGGAGGGAGGGAGGGAGAGAGACAGCCATCATAGGTTCATGTGTTAGTCTGCCGAGCCTTGAAGTGTTGCAGGTTATTTTTTTTAGGTGACTGAAAGAAAACAAAACACAAGCTGTACAATGGCAATACTCAGTATTATGATTCAACTTGATTTACCCATAGACTGTATATATATATACAGTCTATGGAATTACCCGATTGGCATGTAATTGATTGGAATGCCTGATTTGGACAGGTTTTCTGTGAAGACTCTACTGGAGAAATATACAGCGGAACCCATCGATGACTCATCGGAGGAGTTCATCAACTTCGCTGCCATTATGGAGCACATTCTTAGCCACCGCTTCAAAGGTAAACATGGTACCAGTTGCACTGTGTACAGTCAAAGTCGCACCTTAATGGTTTGTGCCATCATCACTTTAAAGATCAACATTTCACCACCACGTGGGTTACTCACAACACACAACACGCTTGGTGTACTGTTCTCTGTGTGCTGTATGTCAGCTGCTGTGGTGATTTCACTAGTTTAGGTGAAACCAGTTCTCAGAGGTGAGCATCATCATCAAGTTGTGTCTTTTCCCTTCTCTCCCTCGATCTCGCTGAAATATCTATTTCTATTTAACCCCCCCCCCCCCCCCCACACACACACACACACACATACATACACACACACACACACAGGCTCTGGCAGCTGGTTTGATGGTCAGAGGAGTTTCTGGGACTTCATCCGACTGGCGTGCGGTAAAGTCCCCAACAGCTGCATCAGCAGCATTGAGAACATGGAGAACATCAGCTCCTCCCAGGCCAAGGTAAGGAGCCCCACACTCACTACTTTGTCTGGCAGAGCAGGAGACGGTCAGTCTGCCAGTTTCTTGCACCCAGCTAATTTATGCAGATTTGTCACATTCAAATAGGACGGTCTGGAGTGGAAGCACTTTAAATTTGTAGAAGAAGACATTTAGAAGCGAGGCAATGATATGACAAAATGTGCAACTCTGGATTCTTCTCAGTTCTCTTCATTTGTCAAGCCCTCCTTCCTTCCCTTTTCCGTTCTTATGTCCGAACACTCCCTCCATTAATAATCGTATAATTACAACATGATGGAAACCAGGCAAGGCCACATGCAGCGAGGATAGAGGAATCAAGGACAGAAATGAGACGGGCTTGCTGTCTAGCCGTGGAGGAAGCAATCTGTCTGTCTGTTCCCTCCATCCATCTAGTTTATGCCGACTATGGGCATATTATATCTGCATAAAACAAAAAGTATTCGCCAGAAGAGAGTTGGTTACAGTAATGGGGAATCCTTGATTCTAACCCATTCCTCTTCCTCTCACTCTCAGGGTAGAGCATGGTTACGGGTGGCTCTGATGGAGAAGCGTCTGTCGGAGTACATTGCCACGGCTCTTAGGGACAGCCGCACCACCAGGTAAAATAGCATTACTACTCCCACCAAGTGAGCACACACACACCCACACACACACACACACACACACACACACACAGAGGAAACACACATAAAACAGAGGGAGGCTGCATCACCAGGCACCATAAATACGGATTAGCATTATGTCTCCTGGAACACAGCCTGGAAAGTTTTACCAACATACTCACACATTTTTTATAGACACACACATAAAACAGAGATTAGCTCCATCATTACATACACCTGGAACACACATGCTAGAACACACAACACATTACAGGCAACAACCTTCACAACAAACATGTGAGCTTTGTGCTATGTGTGTGTGTGTGTGTGTGTGTGTGTGTGTGTGTGTGTGTTTACAGGAGGTTTTATGATGACGGCGCCATCATGCTGAGAGAGGAAGCCTCTGTGCTGACCGGTATGCTCATCGGCCTCGGAGCCATCGACTTCAGGTGAGGAGAGGGATGGAGAGACAACACCAGAGAAGGGAGAGGGTGGAGGAGAGATACAGAAAAAGAAAGTGAGACAGAAAGATAAAGGAAAGACAAAGTATTGAGGGGAAGATTAGAAGACAGTGCACACAGGGAGGTAGAAAAAGCGACGAGTTGGAAAGAAAGAAAAGAAAAGAAAAGAAAAGTAAAGAAAGGATGGTGTTGCTGTTTCTGTGCAACGTGTGATGTTTGTCCCTGTTCTGTAGTTTCTGTCTGAAGGGAGAGGCACTGGATGGGAAATCTGAAGCAGTCATTGACTACACCCCCTACCTGAAGTTCACACAGAGGTATCAGACCGTTGCCATTATTGTTACTAGATTAGATTAGATTCAACTTTATTGTCATTGTGCATTACAGTTACAGTGGCAGCATCTGAAACAGACCTGGATCAAATTTAGCATATATACTCATGATAGTGTCTATACTTTAGCATTTATACTCATGGCAGTGTCTATACTTTAGCATATACTCATGGCAGTGTCTATACTTTAGCATATACTCATGGCAGTGTCTATAATTTAGCATATACTCACGGCAGTGTCTTTACTTTAGCATATGTACTCATGACAGTATTATATAGGATTATATAATAAACAAGATGCAACCCTGACACATATCATTGGTGTTGAAGCTGCTAATGACATTGTGTGTCCTGTAGCTATGACTACCTGAGCTATGGTGTGATCCTGTTTTTAGACATATTGGCACTGTATGCGGTACTGTCCCTGGTGCTGTCCGTTAGTGATGCTGTGTCTCCCGTAGCTATGACTACCTTAGCGATGAGGATGACCGGCGCAGTGTGGACAGCAGCAGCAGCGAGGAAAGCGCGCCGGAGCATCCTTACGTTCCCTTGGTAACCGAGGAGGAGAGCTGGAGCGCCAAGTGCAGGAAGATGGAGCAACGCTACAAGATCGTCTACGCACAGAAGGTGATCACGGACATGGGCATAGGGCGGGAATGGCTAGATGGCTAAGGGATTTTAATGTGGAATAGTCCTGGTGTGGAAACACAGTTGGCATGAATCCCACCAACCGATGATGGTAGTGACAGAATTTGTATTTATTTTAATTTTTTGCTATGTGGTAGCGTATTGGTGGTTCTCACATTGTAGCGATCTTGGTACTTCCGTGGGACAATGTTTATATGTCTGGATTGAGCTAAACCCTTCTGTAACAAAAAAACACCACCAACATTGTTGTGTAGCAATAAAGTAAGAAATCGATCTATCTATCTTATCCATTTCAGTCGAGTGCAGCCTACAACTCAACATTCTGACCAATCAAAGTGTTGTGCGATGTGTGTTTGGGTGTGTAGGGATACCTTGAGGAGCTGGTTCGCCTGCGTGACTCCCAGCTGAAGAACCTGGAGATGGAGAACAAGCGCTTGAGCTCCCAGCTGGAGGAGGTGCAGAACCAGAGTGAACAAGAGAAGAGAGAACTGGAGGGGATCGTTCTGGAACTCCAGGAACAGCTGTGAGTCCACACACACATACGAGTGTACACACACATACACACACATTTTATTTTATTGATTTCATATCAGCAGTCAAGTTTCATTAGAAATCAGAAACCAACACGTTTAAAATGTTCAACAGTCTATTATGAGTTCTACGGTTTCAGGTTTTCTGATGACCATGATGTTTCTGTATACACAAGGTTTCATTTGTAACTGACCCTGCTTCTTTGTAAATAGTAGTAATCCATAAGTGTGTGTGTGTGTGTGTGTGTGTGTGTGTGTGTGTGTGTGTGTGTGTGTGTGGGTGTTTCTCAGGACTGGCCTTATACCCTGTGACCCCCGTCAGTTGTCTAAAGACCTGCCTGTCCCCTCAGTCAACGAGTGGACCTCGCTAAGCCCCTTCAACAATGCGACTGGCGACAAACTCTTCCGCAGCAGGTACCACACACACTCGCACATGTGCACACACATACACATGTGCACACAAATACATATACAGTATGTTCAACATACTACATTATATACAAACACATCACAAATACAGTATATAAACATGCTCTGAGACACACACACACACACACACACACACATACACATGTGCACACACATACATATACAGTATGTTCAACATACTACATTATATACAAACACATCACAAATACAGTATATAAACATGTTCTGAGACACACACACACACACACACACACACACACACACACACACACAATGACAATGACAATGACCAGTGTCCCTCAGCTGAGTAGCTGGCAGGCAGGCTGATGACAGTGGGTCATGGTGTGTGTGTGAGATAGGCTGGGGGTGGCTGCAGATAAAGACATGTGTCATGGCCACTGTGGCACACACACACACACACATACTGCACGTACCAGATAGACGCTGGGAACCACGCCAGACCCAGGCCAGATCAGGGCCATATCCGAGCCAGCACTCGGACCTAATCATCCACAGTGAGAAGTGCCACAGCTGAATGACAGTCAGAAATAAATGAATGTCTTTAGCAGCTTCTCCCTGAGCTGGCTGTTCTCATTTAAGGGGCATTCACATACAGTACGTCGCTACTCGCCCATCTCTGAGCGAGAACTGTCAATGTAAAATGAATGTGTTCTAGCTGAATGTGGCCAGGACAGGCGATGCGAGGACTAGCGATGCGATGTGGGCGGGTACGGAGTTAAAATAATTTTAACTTCCAGCGATGCGAGTGAAGCGAGTGAAGCGAGTACCAAATCAGAATGTAGAATAGAGATGATTGACAGTTAACGGACATGTTTGCAGTGAAGTAAACTAGCGGGGAGCCATGGCAACCGACGCCGGCAGCAGTTATTTTTTTTTCTGCCAGCGAGTAGAATTTCGGCGAGAAGCGAGGAGCGATGTGCGAGTAGCGACGTATGTGAATCCCCCTTTACAATCACAAAACACTAGCATGGGGCAAAGTGTTTCCTTGTGGTCCGTAAGAAATAGTTTATATAACTTTATTTGGATAGATTCAGGAGGTCCTTTATACGTTGGTGGATAGCTTGGTGTGTTCAGTGACAGACCTGGTTGGACGTGGGTAGGGAGGTGTGTGTAGAGTCCAGTGTTTGTGTTTAGTGACCGCTGTGTTTACCTCCTAACCTGCAGAGGCAGCTTCCCCAGTCCTGAGCCCCTCTTAGCAACGCTCAGTCTGGACTCAGAGCCTCAGAGAGCCGAGGCCAAGCCCAACGGACAAGCCTGGTGTACCAGAGCAGGTAAGAGTGGACGCGCGCACACACACACACATACACACACACACTCACTCTCTCTCTCTCTCTCTCTCTCTCTCTCTCTCTCTCACACACACTGGACTCAACCATGCACACATGCACACCCTCAAAAGCATATTCAAACATGTTGTACACGTGTTCTTTTATACTGACGGACGAGCCTTACAACCACTAAACCTCACTAAACATTCTTTTTTTTTCTTTTTCTGCCACTCTCTTCTTCCACTCTATCACTTTCTCCCTATCTATCTATATTTCATCCTTTGGTCATTCCCCTTTCCCTCTCCACCCTTCTACCTCTCCCTTTCCCTATCTTTCTCTCTCTCTCTTTCTCTTTCTCTTTCTCTCTCACTTTCTCTTTCTCTATCTCTCTCTCCCTCCCTCCCCTTCTCTCTCCCTCCATGTAGAGAAGAACTACACCACGTCCATGTTGGGTCTGTGTGGCTCCATGGGCTCCCTGCCCAGCTGTAAGTCTCTGCCCAGCCTCAGGTCGACAGAGTGCCTGGTGAATATCAGTGCTGACCCCAGCCCTGCCCTCACCCCCAGCTAGAGGGCGCCACAGAGCAGCCGCCCACCCACCCACCCGCCATGCCACAGGAGAAACCATGTGACCAAGCCCTGACCGACCACAGAGGATTCTGGGATTGAGGCCGAACTGCAGAAGAAATTACAAAATTCTTGGGACATTGTTTATGTTTTTTTTTTTTTTTGCTTTCGTTTTTGTGTGTTTTGTTTTTGGAACAGATGATGTCACATAGGTCGGAAATAGACCAAGATGGCTGCTCTTCAGGACGCCTCTGTGTTCCTCTCAGCCGTCACATGGTTCCGCCAGTGGAACGTGGTTCCTCCTGTAGACCGTTACTAGACCTGTGCTGTAGAACATTTGCACTGAGGTGTATTGGGATTGGCCGAAGACTGGGAGCAGGCTGTCACAAAGGATTGTGGTGTGGACTCTCCTGGTTGAGCCTCAGAAACAGCAAATGAGTCTGTTCTATCCCTTTATCTACATATCTTACATCTACATGAGCCACACACGCACACACACACACACACACACACACACACACACAACCTAATTACCATACAGGCATCACACCATAGTTACACAAACCACTTACACACTTTCCAGATGAAAGTCTCACCACAACAGGCACAGACACACACGCTACCATGGCCAACACACACTTCACACAGGCTCTCACACACAGGAGGACTTTTAACACACACACACACACACACACACACACACACACACACACACACACACACACACACACACACATTCCAAAACAAACCTCCCCTAATGCAGACATTCCCAACAGAGACTATTGGTGAGACGAAGGCCTGGGTGTGTGTGTGAAGTCAGTGTAGAAACTATAGCAACCCTCTCTCCTCTTCCAAAAAAACCCCCCAACCTGTCTCCTGAGGAGAGACCGGCTTCTCTGCCATAGAAACGTCTGAACGTCATCAACGTGTGTCAACGTCGTCAACCAACGGAAAACAAAAGCGAAACATGTGGACTAGCTGTAGTACTGCCCTTCACAGCCTCCTTCTCTCCTCTCCAGTCTTCAGCGTGGAGAAATGTACTGTTTCAGTGGCGGTGGAGATTCAGCCCTTTGTGGGTAGAAACAATAGCAAACGTTAGCCAACTAATTCCTATACAAATATTATATGCACATACGATTTTATCAGTGTCTACTCATGGACCAAAATCATTCAGCTAACTTCCTCAAAGCCGATGTGTGTTCTTAACATTCGTTGTGTCTGCCGGGCCATTCATGTACTGTAAGTGTGCTTGCTTCTGCAGTCTGTGATGGTAAATTAAAAAAAGCAGGCCAAGGCTTATAGTTGCCTAGCTGGGGGAACTGAGCAAAACCATGGCAAGATTATGCAAAAATTGATTGTGATATGGTTGAAATTAGGCTAGAGGCTGGGTTGTTAAAGTAATTGAATATTTACGCGAGGTAAGTGTGGGGTCGGATTTACAACTAAGGCTGGACAGGAAGTGGGTGAGATATGGGTTAGGCCTGGTACCAGCCGGCTTGGGCCCTGGCTAAGAGAGTTATCCCTATATGAGGTTATGAAACTGTGTGTGAGTGTTGTATGTGCTGTGTACGTGTGTGGGGTTATCCAGACATCATGAAACATTTTATCTTTGCCACAATAGCCAACCTATTTAATACACCATTGACAACAAAGACGTCTATCATTTTGAAATCGAATGCAATAAAAACTGCCTCTTTTGTTAGACAATGCATCGATTGTTGCTGTAGTTTTGTTTGTGGGCAATTTTGTTTGCGTGCGCGTGTGTGTGGGTGTGTGTATGTGTGTATGTGTGTGTGGTGATTGCAGTGGTTTTCCTTGTGTGTGTGTGTGTGTGTGTGTGTGTGTGTGTGTGTACAGTATGTGTTGTGCGTGTGTACGTGCCCCCACATGTATGATGGTGTATTTGTTGTGGTTGTGTCAGCATGAGTGTATGTATGAGGAAGAGAGAAAGAGAAAGTATGTGGTGCATGGTGTTCTTGGCATGTGTGTGTGTGTGTGAGTATGTATGACGGTGGTCTTGTTGTGTGTGTGTGTGTGTGTGTGTGTGTATGGTGTTGTTCTTGGCATGTGTGTGTGTGTACACACCCATTATCTTCTAGGGCTAGGTCCTCCCGTATATGGTGTCCACCCTTGTCTGTGCACTGCCCTAACGGGTATTTGATTAGAAAGATAATGGCCTGTAAGATGAAGTGAGAATGGGGGAACATGCAACATAATATATATATATATATATATATATATACTGTATATATGGGGTGATATATACATACAGTTTGTGTGCATGTGTGTGTGCGTGTGAGAGTGAGAGAGGGTGGGGGCAGAAATAAGCCTTACAGTTATAGGTCAGCATTTCAGGTGCATGAACCGAAAAACTAAATTGTGTACACTCTGTATCTTAATTCAGCACCTTTGCTATGTGCGTCTTTGACGATGAAATATATGACAATGCTATGTGATATCACTGGAAGTGTCTGTTATTTTGGTAAAGCTAATTGCAACTATCCTGCTCCTGAAGCATGTTGATTGGCTTGAATTCTTTGATTGGTTTGCCCTGGGCACACACACTGAACAGACAGCTTGAGGACCATTGAAAATGTGGCAAGAAGTTGTGGACACTACCTTTATTTTTTTTTAACTGAACCTAGAAAGCATGAACATAAACATGTGTTAGTATGTGTGTGGCGCCATGCAAGAGAGAGAGAGAGAGAGAGAGAGAGAGAGAGAGAGAGAGAGAGAGAGAGAGAGAGAGAGAGTGTGTGTGTGTGTGTGTGTGTGTGTGCAAGCTTCAAACAGAGTTCCCAAGCCAAAGCAGCCTTTCAGGTGAAACAAAGGCTGTGCATCTTGGGTCAGCGGGTCAGGATCATCCATTAATTAGAGTCTCTGGCCTCAAAAGCAATGTGTAAACACACACGGTCACAGGGAAGCAGTGGCTTCAGACAGATTTAACAGATGAGTAAAAAAGGACATTCTTTTGCCATACGGCTCTGAATTAATTCCTTGGGTACACACTGGGGTCAGCTAAGAATGGCGTGCAAAGGACTGAGAACAGAGTCAAAGAGGAAACCGGTGTAATCTGCTTATCAGTGACCCCCCCCCCTTCTCTTTTTTCTATCTATTTATCTATCTATCTATCTATCTATACCTAACTCTACTTTTAAATTCAAAGAAGTGCTTATTGGGATGACAGTTTACTGTGCTGTCAAAGCAATGCAACAAAATGAAACACTTATGCAAACATAATTTGCAATTAATTTTCATAAAATAAAACAATGTCAACTTTATTGATATTTATTAATATTTATTATAACTATTCTGTAATACAGTACATTCCAATTTTATGAGGTTCTTTCTCTTTCAGGAAAAAGACAAGCGGCACAGTGTATTTGAGAGAGATTGGGCTGTGTGTTTGAGAGAGACTGGAGGCTGGTGTCCAGGTCACAGGAGGGTGTTGAAACTAGGGCTGTGCCTCTGAAAGGCCTGCTTCTCGGTTTCTCTGGGGTCCGCCCTCCCTGCCCCTGCCCCTGCCCAGACCCCATATGTTGCAGCTGTTTCAAAACGTGACCTCTGTCTCCCTATCTCTGTGTGTGTGTGTGTGTGTGTGTGTGTGTGTGTGTGTGGTATCTCCTATAGTCTCTCTCACACATACACATGCATGTACACTTACACATACATGATTCCCAAATACATTACACACACACACACACACACACACACACACACACACACACACACACACTCACTCACATACACTCACACAGCAAATACAACATACACACAAGCATACACACGCTCTCTTTTTCCTCTCTCTCTCTCTCTCTCTCTCTCTCACACACACACTCACACACACTCACTCATTCATACAATTTTATCTCCACATGCCTGGCTTCCCACAACACACTCAGCCCTCCCACACCACTAGCCCTTGGGAGTAGTTATCTCCCACAATGCATGCCGTCTCACGCCGCCCACCGCAAGATACTGTACACCTCAGAAGGCCGACACACCCAGGAGACAGAGAGACACTGACACATACACACAGAGAAGGACAGAATCACACACACACACACACACACCAGATAGACACTGACACACACAGACACAGATACACACCTCTGAATACCGACATACCCAGAGGGTGCCCCTCCACTCTTTCCCTGAAGTAGCTAACTAGCCTACTGTAACACACACACACACACACACACACACACTGTAACACTGTAACACCATGCACCACATACTTTCTCTTTCTCTCTTCCTCATACATACACTCATGCTGACACAACCACAACAAATACACCATCATACATGTGGGGGCACGTACACACGCACAACACATACTGTACACACACACACACACACACACACACACACACACACACACACACACACACACAGGTCCAATTATTTAGTGGTTCCAACATGTTTGTGTACGTGAGTCATGGCCTACATTTCATTCCTACACTCCAAAAGATTGACCACTGATCAGCAACATTCACCACATGGACTTAGGCCTACATTTAAATGAATTGCCATTTGAGGTGCGCTATCACCAATTAGACATCCAAGACTAAAATGCTAATTAATAGATTGATTGAAGATGATTCCTCTGTTATAGGCCTAACCATGGGGACCACTGGTAGGCTAATTATGAAGACTTTTTGAAGTTTGATCATTGAAACTACTGATGTCTGTGAAGAAAGGACAGGAGGTGCTATTTAGGAAGACTAGCAACATACTGTATAATCAGGGGGACAAAGCAGTGTAGAAATGTTTAATGAAAACAATTGCCCACAACGTATTTTTTTGTAAAACGTGCATGTTGAGTGAATGAGTGAATGAATGAATGAATTAATTAAATGATTTGATTTCAAAAACCTGCTGGTCTATTTATCTTTCAGGGAATTATGAATATGCAGTGTCATGTTTCGTAATTGGTAAACTAATCGACTCATACAGTAGCCTACTGCTAGATTGATAGTAGGCCTACTTCATCCAATAAACGTAGTATGGACGCTGTCAACTACCAATCAAAACGTTCTCTCACAGACACCCCCACCCACTTTGGATTAATTATCGCGTGCAGATGGTCTATCATTCAGCAGTTGGATGAGTAGCGTTTCATGCGGAGGAGAGGAACTCAGAGAACGCGCAGCTTAGATAGCTAAACAATAGGAACCGTTTTCCAAAAAGGAACAGTTATTAAGGCATAGATCGTATTTTGTTTAGTTGTGCCGTTGTGTACACATCGCAAATTAATTCAGTCGATCTCTAGAAAGTTCCAAAGGAGTTATGAAAAACAACTCCTGCTAACTTCTCGAGTAGCAACTCTAGTGCACGTATGATAGCTAACGTAGTGCTCAAAAGGAAGCACTAAATTGACCTCAAAAGGCAAACGACTGAAATGAGCTCTTCAGTAGACTTTGTGTAACAGTTAAAGTTTAGCCGTGTCTGTGAAAGTTACCGTCCGCCCTGCAAACTTAACTTGTTAGTCTGTTAGCGAGAGAGCAGCGATTTGCTCCGGTTGTCGGTCCATGCGTGAGAGGGAGGGATGTGTAGCCGCGGTGGAGTTGGGGTCGCCCGGGGCAGCTCTGGTCTGCAGCCGATGAAGGCGACTGTCCCTTTCCAGCTTAACAACAACAGTATTAGCAAACCCCAGCCTGCTCTGAGAGATGCCAAACCAGGTAAAGTAAAAGTTTGCACATGCACATTGACCAGTGTTGCAACCTCTTCTTTAGCTCTTCTCTAAACAGAGGTCATTGTGCCCCGCACTATGGACCTAGCCATCTGCCTATAATGTTAAATTAGCTTACATTCAGCTCATTTTCCTCTCAAGTTAAGTCAGTATTTCTGCTAGATTGGTCATTGAAAGCATAGGTCATCAAACTTGAGATGCTTCAAATGAAATGTGTTGTTTTCCTCCTGGAATGCTTGGATTTCGAAATTAGTTGTTTGCATCAATGATAATTTATTTTATATTGCATCGTTATGACCCACATGTTGCCCGCCGTTTTAGCAGGATCAGCTAAGTGACCCCTTAAGTCTACAGACAAAAGTTCAATGTCATTGTGTCACCTTTTTTTTAATCACTTTGCACCAATGTTTGTTTTGTATACAACTGTACTGTGTTAATTCAATAGTCTTAAAATAAGCATTTATTGTCAGAAAAAGCTTGTTCCTTTTAAAGAGACTCCCTGAAAGGTCTTGCGATAAAAAATTAAAGCCCTCTTCATTTCAGTCTAGCTCAGTCAAGATGGATGGACTGAGTAACGTTATTGCATGAACAGCTTGGCAAAGTTAGCGTGACTGTGGTTTCATAGTGGGCAAAAGCCTCAATGGAAAATGTGTCTAGTGTGATCTCACAGGTACAGAATCTTTGAGATAATTTAGTATTACATTTTGCATCGGATTTAGTGCAATAACGTGCAGGTGTATGCCATTGTTTATAGGTTGTAGTTTATCCTTGCAGTCAAGTTAGTAGATGCACGACTGATATGATTATTGCACCATCCTAAATCCACCTTTGCATCTTTGTTGTCAATACTCTGCAGTGTCTGAGAAACCGTTGTGGTGCTCACTAACTGGACAGAATCCACACAGCCATTCACTGGACGCCATTGTGGGTCCATATCTACATGGACACTGGCCAAAGGAAGGAGCACACTACAAGAAGGACAAGTCCACTCAGGTAAGGGGGCCATCACAAGTTCAGTACATACCACTTTATGTAAACATTTGCAGCATTCCACCAGAACCACAGACTGTACCTTCAACCCCCAATGCTCCTTGTTCACTCTGGGGTTGAGGCCAGACTCCAGGCCTCCGGGAATCAGGTAGCTGGAGCTGAGAGTCAATCATTTGATGATTTGCATGTTCTCACTCTCCGTTCTACCAAACATGTTCGAGTCACTGGTCCAGAGTGGTTGCTCATTTGAAATGCAAAGCGAGCTTGCCATTGCAACTGTATGTGACGACCTCTCGCTTTCCTGAAAGGCACTACTGTGTCCGTGGGACTGGGTGTGCATTTGCAAAACTCAAGACTCAAGTTGAACTTAGATGGGCGTTCTGCAAGCTGGCCTGTGCACGGATGTTAGCTCAAGTTTACCATGTCGCAGGAGGGTTTTTTTCTTTTTCCTTTAGTATAGGGTGGTATTGACACAGAAACCATGTGATTGGTGTAAGAAGAGGAAAACCAACTGAGTTGAAGAGTAGAAAGCAAAGGAGAGATACAGGGCAAAACCGAGAGGACTGAAGTACAGTATAGGGAGCACATTACAGCTATCTTTTTTAAAAAGGGCTAAACCTCACCCTAGTCAGCTGTAACGGCAGTTTTTTTTGCTCACTTTGCTCAGGGTGTGGGTAAGCTACATCCTTCGAGAAAAAAAAAATACTCTGCCCTCCCCACCCTCTGATGTTTTCACTTTGAATCTAGCATTTCAAACCTAACTCTACTATGCTCTGCTACTTGCATGTGACATTAAACTATCTCCTTGGCATTCAGACACAAACTCAACTGTTTGTCTTCTGATAAGTCTAGTGTGCTTGGATGTTGGATGAGCTGGAGTCTGTCTGTTAGGTCTGGTATGGTCTGTCAAGTGACTGGCTGAAGGGCTTTTTTGGCTCAGGAAGGTTCCTATCGTAAAATGAAATGACCGGGAAAGACTTAGTGATGAGCTGTTCAGATTATTTATAGTTAGGAAAGGTGTTTCCAATGCTTCCTTTCAAATCTTCTTTTGCATAAAGTACACTGGGGTATCCTACAAAAGGAAAAGCGATTATAATGCTTACAGTTCCCTCTGCCAGGTAGCAACAATCGAGCTAAATGATGAATGTCAATAATACGCACCATCCTATAATTACGGCACCATGTGTAAATTGAGTTGGAGTTTCTTAAGATAGTTGTTGTCTATTCATAAATCTTAAGGAAATCTTCTTGTCCTCTTTCCTTGACCTCATGCTATTTTCCATTAAGGTCAGGGGAAAGTGGATAGGTAAATCTAAACTTTCCGCTCTGTCTTGACTCTTGAGTTTCTCGGTCCAGTGATGAGTTGTGTACATAGAAGAAAATAAAAGTCTGTTGTCCACTGCTGTAGAAATTCATCTTTGGCCCCACAAACGTATAGCACAGCAGGGTTTCCCCCAGAAAATTTGTTAGTTAAGGTGGTGTCTGTCCAGGGGAAGGGGGCGTCGCCGTAGCGTCCCCGCCACATCGCCGCCGCTGTCCTACGATGGGGGGGGGGGGGGGGGGTCGAGACCGTTGGTTTAACTGCAGCCGAGACCGAGTGACAACGACCGAGTCTTTTAGGAAGCAAGTCTGAGTCGAGACCGAGTCTTAAAGGAGTCAAGGCCACATCAAGACCAACCAAATAAAGGGTTTTTCATAATTTACATCACCAAGGATCATATAACAGTTCAATTCCCAAAGGGTAGAGAGGGGATTGTTGGCTACAGGAGCAGTCTAGCACACACTTATCTAAATAACTTCTTTTCTGATTTACTTAAAGACAAGGAGGTCAGCTGAAGTAAAAAATTAGTAGGCTGTCAGCATGTTGAAAATGTTGAATTTTGACACTAATGACAGCAATATACCTGGATTTCACATTCATTGTATCAGATTTAATTGAATCAGCAACCAATTAAACATCATTAACACAATTTAGACAATATTATACCTTAAAAGTGTAAGTTTATAACTCCAATGCAGGGCCTTTTGTATCTTTCAAAACCTTTGCACTGCTCAGCATAGCACCATAGGATATATTTTAAAGCCAGTCAATATTATAATATTCTATTAAAACCAAGAATATTTGTAATGGTGGATATTTTAGAATATATCATGAAATAAAGATGAAACTGTATGAACATGTAACATTGCGACTGTATGGTAAAGTATGGTAAAGTTAGTGAATTGTGATTTAGTAGCCTAAAGCTGCAATTATTTGATTGGAGCTGTATTTGTGCCTGTTGCTCATATAGCCTAAGAGAGCCGGAACGTTTTTAATGCTTTTAAAAACATAATTAGCGAGATCGTACCGCATTGAACGCTAATATTTTGTCACTAGCAACCAAATCTGTCATCTGTCAAATACAGTTGCATGTTCAGCTCTGAACAAAAACATTCAGGAATTATTTCTACAAAACGGAAACGTGCGTCCCGCCCGGTCGGGATGAATGAAACTGGCATGGGAGACAAGAGGCTATGTTTAAAGTTTAAACTAGCCTGTGTAAACCTCAGACAATTTCAGTATTGTACAACACGTGAATGAATAGCCGTCACAAGTTGTGGTTAGCTGTAGGCTAGATGGCACAAGTGTTTGTCACAACAAATTACAAGATGCAGTGGGCTATGCATTCATAGTAGACGAGTGATTAAAAAAAAAAGATAAAGCGCTCAAAAGTGTTATGCCGCTCATCCCACACATTTGGTAGATTCAACGGAGAACCATTCCTGTGAGAGTCGTCAAATCTAGCAAGGTTTAGGCTATTTGTGTTCGCAGTCACTCTGAGATATGCGTGGCAGTGGCACCTGACCTGATATCAAATACTCATGCTGAATGAGCGCGTCGCCTGTGCGCATAGGCCAACTCGATTTGAAAAAGTTTATTTTCTTTATGCGTTCTACAGAGAAGGGAGACTAGCGGCTACGGTTTGGAATGACATGGAGAAAACATGACAGAGTAATACGGCGAATATCACTATACATAATATAGTTATTTATTTATTTATTTCTTGAAGACGCTAGTTAAGGCGGCAGCCCTGTGTTGTTAAGGCGGCCGCCTTAGCAGGAAAGCGCTGCGGGAAACCCTGCACAGTAAGCACACACAAACAAGACTACACAGCAGGTACAACATATGGAGACATGGAAATGTGCAAAACAAATTTGATTACATTTTGATTACTATGGTCTGTAATGTTCGGTGTGACCCTCATGGTTCTAGTTCTACTCGTCATGGTTCTAGTTCTACTCCTCATGGTTCTGGTTCTGCTCCTCACTCCAGACTCCAGCCTCCTGGGCGGACAACCAGCAGTGCAATCCAGGGGGAGGCAGCCATAAGCGCTCGGCATCGTGGGGCAGCGCAGCACACAAAGAGGTGACCTTTGAACTCTTACCTTTGACCCTCTTCTGGGGCTGAAATATGTGTGAAGTGTCTGTGGTATTGTCAGGACAACAAGGCCAATAAATTGCATCAGCATGTATGCATATACTAATACATCATAGTTTTTGTTAACCTAAAGGAAGCAAACAAGAATGGATGTTTGTAGCCATAATTCCATGCATACTATAGTGCAGACATATCTATATGTCTGCATGTCCTTCTGGTGTTCTTTCATTCTTCACCCTTCATTTAGTTGTTCATGCTGTGCCTGTGCCCCCATACTGTACCTCTTGATGTCTTATTGCTCTGCGGTGTTCTACAGGGCCTACGGCAACGCCAGCAGCAGCAGTGCGCTGTGGTCCTGGGGGGAAGTCTGGACAGGAGAAGGATCCACGCGGTCACTCAGGCCGGCTCCGGTTCTCCACCCTGGATCACCCAGGTATCCAACAACACTATTCTAAACATGATGCTAAACAATGTGGCCTAGCTCAGCGTCATGCTGCACAGTGTGTCCTAGGACAGTGCTGCATTGCACAGTGAGTGTAACCTAGTTCAGGGTAAAGGCCAGAGTAGGCCTTGGTGGATATGGCCTTGCGTGTGCTCATGTAGTCGAGCGCGTCGGCGTCTCCCAAGGTATACTCCCCTTTGCTGTACAGCGCAGTATCAGTGGCACATCTGGCTCAGTAGCGCAAGCTGTGTCATCACAGTCCCGGTCATGTAAATCTCTAAATCTCAGTTTCTACGTTTTTTTCTCGATTGGTTTTATGCTTCTGGCAACTCTGACATCATTTTTTTTTTTTAAAAGCAGTTAACTCGCAGGTATAAACAGAAGAAGTACATTTTGTTTATAAAAGGCTCTAAAACAAAATCAAATCTTTCAAATGTTTGCACACAGATGTTCGAGATTTATAATTATGGAACCAATGATCTGATAGCTGTGAGTGGAGATTCCCTCCCCATGTGTTCCACTGTTAGATGTGATTTCTTCGGTTGCTTCTGTGCGGTCTGTCAGGAGAGTCTGTTCACCTGTTTCTATTCTCTCTTGAGACACACACACACACACACACACACACACACACACACACACACACACACACACACACACACACACACACACGTGGATGGCTATGAAGTGTAAGAGGAAAGATCACATGCTTGCGTGTGTACGCACATGCATACACGAGAGGAAGTGAAGAGAGTTGCAGAATGAAGCAACAGGAAGAGTGGCAAGGCTTCTCCTTTCTCAGATACCAGTTTCAGTCAGCTGTGTGGCAGAGAAACACCCACCCACACCCTACACATATCTGACTGTACGGCATTTATTTCTGTATCTAGCCTATATCGATTTTATAAATGTGGACATTAAGGAGATGAGCTCAGTGTGACCCATGGTTGGTTATTTTTAAACCTTTTAAAAATAAAATACTGAAGTGAAAATCAATTATCATGTAAATTGTTGTACACTCTGATAGTCTGTGTCTTCACTAGACCACTTCAAAAAACTTGACCAAAAGAATATACTGTAATTTCCCAACTACTAGGCACAGCTTACACACTTGCATAAAACACTGTCCTTATACGCTGGCTTATACACAATGTGGCTAATACACAGGAAATGACTGTGTGTGTGTATATACAGTGCCTATAGAAAGTCATCATACCCTTTTGAAATAGTTACTTTTTTTGTCTTACAGCCTGAAATCAAAACCCATTTAAAAAAAAAATCTTTTCCAGTTTTATTTACAAATTTAGCTGTACAACATCAAAATAATGAAAAAAAAGTCAACAGTTCTGAAGATTAATAAAAAATTCAAAACTAGAATAACAGGGTTGGAAAAGTCATCATACCCCTGACTTAATACTTTGTAAAGCTTCCTTTTGCTTTCATTACAGCCATCAATCTGTTTGGATATGTCTCTATTATAGCTTTGCACACCTAGATAGGGGAATATTTGCCCAATTTTCCGTGCAGAAATGTTAAAATTTAGTCAAATTCTGTAGGGAATGGCGATGGACTGCTCTCTTCAAGTCAATCCACAGATTTTCTGTAGGATTTAAGTCAGGGCTCTGACTTTGCCACTCAAGGATATTCACCATCCTATCCTTAAGCCACTGCTTTGTTCTTTTGGCAGTATGTTTAGGATTATTGTCGTGTTGGAAGGCGAATGACCTCCCCATCCTCAGCTGTCTAGGAGAGGGACGCAGGTTTTCCTCAAGAATTTTGGTGTACTTGGCAGCATCCATTTTCCTTTCTATGCTGACCAATTGCCCAGTCCCCGCTGAAGAGAAACATCCCCAAAACATAATGTTGCCCCCACCATGCTTCACAGTAGGTATGGTGTGTTTTGGGTGTGTTTGGGTGTGTATACTGTGTTTGGTTAGCGCCTGGAGCTCAGTCCAAAAACTTCAATCTTAGTCTCCAAAAAGTTTGATCTTAGTCTCATCTGACCATATAAGCTTTTTCCACATGGTAGCAGAATATTCCAGATGTGTTTTTGCACTGAACTCCAAGCGCAATGTTTGGCGAAAACCAACACAGTACACCACCCAAAACACACCATACCTAGTGTGAAGCATGGTGGGGGCAACATTATGTTGTGGGGATGTTTCTCTTCAGCGGGGACTGGGCAATTGGTCAGGATAGAAGGGAAAATGGATGCTGCCAAGTACACCCACATTCTTAAGGAAAACCTGCGTCCCTCTCCTAGACAGCTGAGGATGGGGAGGTCATTCGCCTTCCAACACGACAATAATCCTAAACATACTGCCAAAAGAACAAAGCAGTGGCTTAAGGATAGGATGGTGAATATCCTTGAGTGGTAAAGTCAGAGCCCTGACTTAAATCCTATAGAAAATCTGTGGATTGACTTGAAGAGAGCAGTCCATCGCCATTCCCTACAGAATTTGACTAAATTTTAACATTTCTGTATGGAAAATTGGGCAAATATTCCCCTATCTAGGTGTGCAAAGCTATAATAGAGACATATCCAAACAGATTGATGGCTGTAATGAAAGCAAAAGGAAGCTTTACAAAGTATTAAGTCAGGGGTATGATGACTTTTCCAACCCTGTTATTCTAGTTTTTAATTTTTTATTAATTTTCAGAACTGTTGACTTTTTTTTCATTATCTTGATGTTGTACAGCTAAATTTGTAAATAAAACTGGAAAAGATTTTTTTTTAAATGGGTTTTGATTTCAGGCTGTAAGACAAAAAAAGTAACTATTTCCAAAGGGTATGATGACTTTCTATAGGCACTGTATGTATCTTTTAATTGATCATGAAAACACTTTTGGTCATGATGTGTACACACTAAGTTCACTCTTACACAAGGAAAGTCAGATGTGTCCCATGCCAAGGTAGTAGTGGGATTCATTTGGCCCAAATTGGGTTATTTGATTTGCAGCAGTAACACACACACACACAAACCTCACAATATACAGTTAAGTACTATAAACACTATATAAAGTTCAGAATACTCCTGACATCAATGAAAGATCAAATGGGAATGGGGATGGGGAAGTTCCCTATGTTTCCTTGTGGAGTTTAGTAGCAGAATATAGCTGCGACTACAAAGGACTGTTTGTATGTGTTGGTTCTAGCTAGTGGGTATTTGAGGTGAGAGCCAGAGAGGAAGGCCTGGGACTCAGGCTGGGGGGGATGAGTACCATGTGTCCCATCTCGTGCCAAGCGGGGCGGCAAACCTGTGAAGTTACATTTTTTTGCATGTTGGTTAACAAGCATGCGTGCATGCATCCATGCACACATACAACCCACAGAACACTAGTAAACACCACTCATCAGCATTTTGCGCAGAGTGTACGCTGCTTTGGAACTCCGACGGAGTACCCTACTGTCACTACAGTTGTGTGTATGCTATGACTTCCATACCAACGGTCCTGGCTCTTTGGCGTTGCGGTCAAGCTGCAGAGTTAGCACCCCGATGACCCCGTGTTCAAGACCTGGTGGGGTAACTGCTCTGTCCCTTCGGTACAGGAACCCTTTTCATGTGACGCCAAAGTTATTGTAATATGCTGCGTTACATTTAGTTGTGTGTGTTTGTGTTTCATTACTGGCTCACGTGACTGGGTATGAGGTATGATTGTAGTGCAATACACTATATTGCCAAAAGTATTGGGGTACTTACCTTGACTCGCATATTAACTTTAGTGACATCCTATTCTTAATTCATAGTGTTTAATATGATTTCGGCCCACCCTTTGCAGCTATAACCGCTTCAACTCTTCTGGGAAGGCTTTCCACAAGATCCAGGAGTGTTTATGAAATCTTTTTGACCATTCTCCCAGAAGCGTGTTTGTCTGGTCACACACTGATGTTGGACGAGGAGACTGGCTCTCAGTCTTCAATCTAATCTCAAAGGTGTTCTATTGGGTTGAGGTCAGGACTCTGTGGGCCAGTCAAGTTCATTCACACCAAACTCTGTCATCCATGTCTTTGTGGACCTTGCTTTGTGCAATGGTGCACAGTCATGTTGGAGCAGGAAGTGGCCATCCCCAAACTGTTCTCACAAAGTTGGGAGCAGGAATTGTCCAAAATCTCTTGGTTAATGCTGAAGCATTCAGAGTTCATTTCAGTGGAACTAAGGGGCCAAGTCCAGGTCAGGGATGGTCACTTCCTGTTCCAACATGACTGTGCATCATTGCACAAAGCAAGGACACCTTTGGGATGAATTAGAGTGGAAACTGAGAGCAAGTCTCCTCGTCCAACATCAGTGTGTGACCTCACAAATGCGCTTCTGGAGAAATGGTTGAAAATACACATGAATAATACAGTCCTTCTAAGCCTTCCCAGAAGAGTTGAAGGTCTTATAGCAGCAAAGAGTGGACCGACGTCATATTAAACCCTATGGATTAAAAATGGGATGTCACTTGAGTTCATATGCGAGTTTTGGCAATATAGTGTATGTACAGTGGTTCAGTGTATAACTGCGTCTATCTGTCTCCCTGTGTGTGTGTTCAGAGCCAGCCTCTTCCCATCCCTCTGAATGGAGTCCACACTCGTCTCCGACACAGTGAGGAGAAACTGGACCAGGAGCTAGAGACCATCTTTAAACAGCACTCACTATTGCAAGATGTAAGAATACACACACACGCGCGCGCGCACACACACTACAATTCGGAGATGCTCACTCAAGATAGCTCACTTAGTCTCTCACACTCACACACCCCATCTCTCTCGCTCACACACACACCATCTGTCTCACCACTCCCTACTGCAGCTCTCAGACCTAAAGGAACCGTAAGCGTTTCTACGTGATTTCTCACAATCCGCTAGTTCTCTATTCCGTGAGTACACTGTGAAAACAACCCTGGTCTTTGTGCACGGCCTTGGCTCTGTGAGCGGGAAGCAAAGCGGAAAGTGGAGCAAGTCTGTCTTACCAAACTATATTATGAGTATTCCAGCCAATCACCGAAAGGGGAGAGCGGGAGATTGGTAGAAGGAAACATGGATGTCATCCAGAATCTCTTGCGCCTTCACACACACACACACACACACACACACACACTCTTCTGCAGTGCCTTCTGCAGTGCCGCACTGTCACTGCTTTCTGATGTAAAACATCCCCACATTTAATATTTGATTTTGAAAAGCAGATGTGTGGGGCAATATCCGGTTATACTGTATTTTTAGTTGCTATGTAAACCTCAGTCTTGGTCTTTGTATGTCTGACCTCTCTCCCTCTCCCCCTCTCCCTCGTGTGTGTGTGTGTGTGTGTGTGTAGTTCCTGGTCCCTAACGGCCGTAGAGGTCCAGTACCCCCATACTGCAACTGCTGCAGCGAGCATCAGACGTGCCTCTCCTCCTCCCCCTCTCCTTCCTCTTCTCCCGCCACATCGGTACTCTCCTCTTCCTCCTCCTCCTCCTCCTCTCTTGATCTGTCTTTGCCCTCGTCTCCTGTGACCTGCACCCAGGACCCTGTCAGAGGTGAGACCATCCACCAGTATCTCTGACTTTGGGGCTAACGGGGACCATGCACAGGTCAATATGTTGAGCAATCTTGCAGGACGTTGTTGCCAAGCAGTGTTGAGAACACTTGGAATCGACTGTATGGTTGCCCGGCAACACGACTCAACAAGTTGCCCCATATCTCAAATTAAACGTATTTTTATAAATGAAAATATGAAACACCTATACTTTAAAAAAAGTAAAACAGAAGTGCCAAAATGCTTTTCAGGGTATTGAAGGAGAAAATGATTTGGGTCATAGAAACTGAAAAAGAGGATAACTTGCGTTAATGCGTAGTGTTTAGTAGTCAGGGTTTTCCACTAAAGTAGCATTTACGATGTTGTGATGTGTGCATGCAAGTGTGTGCACATGCACTATATGCATTTAACTTGTTTGAACCATGGATTGGGCAGATTTTGAAGAAAACATGTCATGACACATGAACCTTAACTTGTCATGACAAAAACCGAATGGCAGAAGCGTTATGTCATAAACGTTTATGACTTGTTTATAATGTTTGACATGTTCATCATGACACTGTGCGTTCCATGTCACTCTTATGTAGATGCCTTCAAGTAAAGTGTAACCGAATGTTTTCTAATACTGGCGGAAAAAAAGCTTTTGCACTTTTGTGATGCTTTCCTCTTCTTCTCTTTCCTTTGCACCCCAGAGGTGTGTGGGGAAGATGGGCTCTCTGCTCTTCCGCTGCTGGGCTCTCTGAGTCTGGACGACAGGGACGCCTCTGCCCCCCCTGGGGTCACTCTGTCTGGGGACGACCAGCATGACTCTGCCCCCTCTCTAGGCCTGGTGGTTGGGGTAGACGGGGACTCCTCTGCCCCCAATCTTGGTCCTGTGTGTGGGGAGGACGGGCCCCTGGCCCTATTCTCCTCCTCCCCCCGTCCCAACAAGAGTGTGTGCTTCCAGAGGGAGCCGCCCGAGGGTTGCGAGAAGGTCCCGGTGTGCGAGGAAGTCATGTGAGTGTTCACACACACACACACACACACACACACGAAGACATGTGTTGCATACACAGAGCTACCCAAAGGCACACGTATGCAGGCGGACTCACCCGCATTATGGCTTCAGGGGGTGTTCCGATTTAAACTTCCCAATCTTGACTGGGAAATTACAACAGGGAAAATGTAATCATACAGTATCTGTGGTGTGTTCTAGAGCATGGAAACCCGACCGAAGCCCGACGGGACCCGTCGGAACCCGACGGGTTCGGTCAGAGTCGGACAAATATTTAGAACTTATGTTCGGGCTCGGGTCGGACCCGGACACATCAGCGCGATAAGACATTTGAAATGTAAAATGAAAAACAACTTATTTCACTTGATGTTCGTTTTTGTGATAGGTTTGTAATAGATTATCCTGATAATCCTGATTCCTGATCCTAACAGCATAACATATTTCCTCCTGTGCGCGAGATTTTTCTATTGCGTGCGACAACGAAACATGTAGGCTACAGTACCTAAGTGCAGTTGTGAGCTGTGCTAAGATGGAAGATTGCAAACAGAAGTTAGTTTAAGACCATCAAAAATGAGAGAGGAAAGTTATAGCATGTAGACATAGCCTACATAACTGCCCGGCCTCTTGTTCTAACTTCTTGCTCCGTGTGTGTGCGCTCATGGCTCCGCTTATCTGTGCCGACGTTTCCAAATGCCTTTCAATTGATTGATACAATCGGACTTACCACACAAGCAATATCCACGTGTGTCATTAGCATGCCTATGAAAATAGCGTGATTTGAACTGTGTCGGGCCCGGTTGGATTCGGACACAAATATCTTAATGCTCTTAAAAAAATCGGCCCGATCCACACTCTAGTGTGTTCCCAAACTCTCTATTGCAGTCTCCATCTATTGGACAGAGAAGGTATTGCATAATACCATTGCCTTTGTTTTAGAAAATATTAGGTGGGATTTTCACATATTGTGTACAGTACATGTCTTATGTGTAATATCAATGTTATGTCTCCCAACATTTTTAATAGGCTATTGCTCTTGCATTTTAAAGGCACACTGTGCAATATTTGTACCTCAATATAACCTCTACGATGCCAATTCGATGGTAAATGAACTTGTAATAGGGGAACTGTTCACCTTGCATAGCCATAGAGCATAGCTGTAGTGGGACGCTACCGAGAGAACCAGCGATACAACCCCAAGACTTCTCGCGAGAATCGTACAACATTACCTTGTTAGTAGATATAGGTCTTAGGAGATGCCTGTTGTCTGTTAGTCCTTTGCGTCCAGAACAGTATTCCCATTGTGTACAGGTGGAACAAGCCATGAGAGCCAGCCTGTTTACAACAGTAAAGTAAAATATGGACATATTGCGACTGCATAGTGTACCTTTAATATTGGGTTTGTCTACATGTGTTGAGAGTGTGTTTAGCATTATTATTTAATTTGATCTAATTAAATGAATTACATCTAATTGTATTTTCCATTTTGTTTGTTTGTTTGTCCTGTAGGTTATCAGTCAAGTCCCAGTCCCATGCACTTCCCTCTTGCCCTGACCCAGATAAGGTCAACTTCACACCACGGAGAGGCTCCACTTTCTGCCCTGTCAGTCTGCACAAGCCCCTCCCGTCCTCCATGGACTTCCTGTTTCACAGCCTGTCAGTGTCGCCTATATCAGAGCTGGCAGGACGCACGGGGACAGGAAGGCCCACTCCTGACTCTGCTGCCACTACCAAGAGAGAGAGATGCCGTGAGCAAGAGTGCGATGGGTAGCGTAGCTCTGTGTGTGTCTCTCTGTGTGTGTGTGTGTGTGTGTGTGTGTGTGTGTGTGTGTGTGTCTCTGTGTCTGTGTGTCTGTGAGGGGGGTGTTGTGAGTGCTATTAATTCATGGTGAAAAGAGAAACATGTCCTTTGTTGAGACTATTGTGGGTTTTCTCTCTCTTTATTAGTCCTCTTCCCACTGAATAGGGCTGTTCACTGACGTGAGATGAGTGAGTGTCGACCGGCCTGTCTTTTGACATCTGCCCAAAGAAATGACGTGTTAAGATGGGTGTGAGTCTTACAAAGGAAATGCTATGCTCTATCTCCATAGAGACCATTTTCCTGCCAAAGTGTTAACAGTACCAAAACTATAATAAATATATTTTAAAGATCACAATCATAGAAGATCGACCAAATTTCATTGAGGATATATAAACATTCCATGTTGTGAGGCACTCCTTTGCCAGAGAAGGAAAGGACAGGTCTCGCAAGTGTTTGAGGCTCAAATGAGGGTGGAAAATGATGACGGCAGCAGTTACCTTAACACAAAACAAAGATGAGGTGTTCAAACAGTCAACACCAATTTTTTTTAACTGATGACCACTGGGTTTGCGACTGCAACCCTGACTTATTGACTTTTCAGACCCCCCCCCCCCCCCCCCCCCATCCCTTCCCCTCCAAGCTGTTTCTTTTTTGGATAGAACCAGCTTCAGAGAGCTCAAAGATGTAAGAGCTTTAAGATGCTGGTTCTCATCAGTTGGCAGACCAGCCATGTGTTGCAAGGGTATGATTGCATTTTCCTGCAAAAAAAATGTACGCTTTTGCTATAATGGCACAAGAGACCTCACTTTTGAGTAATGTGCAAAAGTTTTTTTTTTTAACTAATATCTTGGTTTAAGACCATATCATATTACAATCTTCCTTATTTAAATATGGTATTTATTGATTTTGAAAGGGATGTTGACAACCTTTCCTATACATGCCAGTAGTATACCTCGCTGGGTAGTCTTTGATTTCATGTTTGGACATGCAATGCATTTCTGATTGTTTTGTTCTACAAAGATGAGAGTTGAGCGTTTTTGTTTTCTTTCTTCTACAGGGTAGATAGATGTCTGTGAGATGTTTTGCACTTTTTAGTTTGTATTGTTTTGTGTTCAAACCTGTACCCTACTTGAATTAACTTTTTTTTGTTAAATCTGAAAAACAGGCAAAAAAAACTTAGACAGGTGATTGTTGTACTGTCTGCATAAGCTATGATCCTAGTAGGCTGTGTGAAAATGAATGGAATGCGCCAATGTCACATGCACTTAGGTTTTTCTTTCTCTCCTTTTTTTTGGTACTATTGTTTGTTTGTTTTTTCATACTGGTCAGATGACACTTGCATTGATGGATTTGTTGAAACGGCTTCCGTTGTTGTAAAAAGATGTTTTGTTTCGTTTTGAGCAACATAAAGACCTTTTTAGGAATCTGTCCACTGTCATTTTTTTTCACTGATTTTTTTCCAAGACATTAGCTCATGTTGGCCATCTCACACATCCGGTTTTGACGGTGACTCTCGGTGATTTAGTCATGACTATGTCGACTGGAATGAACACAGTCTTAGCGCCCATCTGTAATCTGCTGTGGGTACTGAACTATATAATAGTGTGACTGTACCGTCATTCTGTCGTTTGTTGTCATTGGTTGGGTTCAGTTATGTAGGCGGGGTTATGGTGGTATCGGTGCGCGTACCCGTTTCCCATTCTCAGATCAGGAGTAGGCTACAACCGCGCGGGACGATCATCTCCAGCGGAAGGCTAATTAATTCTCTTAAACCGATACTGTAACATTAAGTTGTGATCGGATTACCTTAGCCGCAAAAATGGTGATCTCAACGGTATTAAAGCAACTTAAATCCCACCCGGCGGTAAGTAAACAAGCCATCCAAATAGAGATTGTTGGATGTTAAGGTGGCATCTCTTGAAATGACATTGAGACGTGCCAGCATTACTGTATGTGGAATATCTCGCTAGTGAACCGGTCGCATCTCTTTGAACATCGAAGTGATGTACAGGTGGAGATGCAGGACATATTCAATCATTCATCTGGAATACATCTGGTTTCTAATTGACCCTTTGTATTGGATAATACACCTTGAATACCTCTCGATCGTCCTAAGAAAATATAAAGTTTAGGCCTGATGTAAGGTTTTTGACCTTGACATCCCAAATCGAATGTCGTCTATCCTCAGAAATAATGGTTTATGTCCTAGGCCTATTCGAAAAGGTCGGCTAGAGTTGGTGCATTTTTCTTTGTTTGTTTAAAAAACGTTTCTGATATAGGCTACACTCCACGATTAGGCAGGTCTATGAGGTAGGCCCGTTATGATAGTAAATCACTATCATATAGACATTAATTGGATAGCTCCAGTTAAAATTAGTAGTCTTACGAGGCTACCGCATAATTGCCTTGATATTGGCGCTCACATTTTCTCTATAGCCTACCTAATATTGCCGTTATTAGTATTTCCTGCTTATAGCCTACACAACGTATAGCCTAGGTTACTTTCACTTGTTTGTGGATACGGCAACAATGTTTCTATATGTTCCGCAGATTGGTGGTGAAACTAGACCTATTTAAATGTATGGTTTTCAACCGAGTGGTGGTCTATTATTTATTGGCTTTCATGAAATATTACACTATAGCGCGAAGGATCGAGTTCAGTTCAGTTCACATATGAGGGTCGTGTACGAGCATAGCTTAGCTGCCATCCTTATAGGTCATATATGCACGTCGCCATACCATGACGCTTACAGTAAGGCCAGACTAATCTAGCGCGCAGCACTATTCACCGTTCACTTATGGCATGCAACCTTTATGCTACATGGTTGCCTCTGATAACAGTATGGGATAGAAAAGTAGCCTACGCGTGTTCCAAGGACGACGAAGAGTAGATTAGGCTGTCCTTTTCGAAGTAGTGTGATAGCCTATAGACCGATCTGAAAATGGAAAAGCTATCCCAGGCTGCCATATAGCAGAGTAGACTAATGTAAACATGGCATTCCACCTGTCAGTCTTTATATGATGGTCGCCAGAGGCTGTGCTATGAATAATTATCGTCATGATAGGGAAATCATAGACAGGCAATTAGGTAAATAGGTGAATCATTCTAGAACAGTAGCATTCTTTTGGAGTGGAATGTGTCTGATCTATTAGTCCACCCTGACGCAAAAGGGGATGACTGCGCAGTTCATTGTACTTTGATTGTTTTGAGTTGGTGCGTCAGCTCACCCACCTGACTGCCATGGATTTGGCCTTGATTCTGATATGGGATCCAGCCAGGCACAATGCTGTTCACTCAGGGTGCCTCTCATTTGTCTTTTAGGCTATAGATCCTCCCTTCCTTCCTCAGTCCTCGTCCTCACTGATAAAGAATGATGGCGCGGCAACAATAGGATAGTCTATCCAGTGTTAGTTATAGATTAGTGGGTCGAGCCTGGAGGACCGAGCATCAAGGATCGAGGAGGGATGTTGAGAGGCACTCATACTTATTTGGAATGACCCCAACATCATTCACGCTTATGTTGGAGTGGGTAGGCTATGTATGGTTTAGCTTTCATTGACTTGTGGTACGTTTAGGAGTTTAGGAAGCAGGTTTGTGCAGCGTGTGGTCGTTCCCTCAATTTTTCTCCTCTCGCTCCCTCCTCAGTTGATCCCTCTCTTCATTTTCATCGGTGGAGGAACAGGCATGTCCATGCTGTACCTAGGCCGGCTGGCAACCAAGAACCCAGAGTGCTCGTAAGCAGAAACATGCGCACGCACACACACAAACACACAACTCACTCACTCACACACTCACTCACACTCACACTCACTCACGCTACGGCAAATTTGGATATGGATTTAGCGTAGCGTGAGTGAGTGACTATAAATGATATCTATCGTTTTTGTCTACTGCACCGATAGTGTTTGCTGAGTGTTGTCTCATGTTTGCACCACAGGTGGGACCGTACAAACAACCCAGAGCCCTGGAACAAAGTGGATCCCAACCACCAGTACAAAGTAAATATCCGTGTACCTGTCATGTCATGTCTGTTCATAAGAGGTTGGACTTGTGAAAAAAAAGTGTATTATGGCATCACCAGCACATCACCAGTGTCTGTTCGTTCTGGTGGAATGGAGTTGTTTGTAATCTACTTACATCTACAGCCTTTCATTTGGATGATACATACTAAACAAGCACATAACATGCATATCAAGCAACAACAGGCTCTGAAGTAATTAACACTGTTAAAAAACTGTGGTACTCAAAGTTAAGCTAACGGATACGTTTTAAATAGGTTGAAGCCATTATCATCATTATAAGATAGTAGATATCTTACATAGCACCAACAGACTATGAGAGCTCTTGAAATCATGGTACGGAAGGCTGTGTTAGCGAATAGGATTAGAGCAAGATAGAGTAAGGTGATTATCTTGGTAGAGATGTTCAGTAATACCCCAAGCCTTACCGTGGATGCTTTACCTGTGTGTTCACAGATGTTCACAGTGAACATGGACTACTCCAAGCTGAAGAAGGACAGGCCTGACTTCTAAACGCCGGAGTCTCTAACAGCACCCCCTACTGCACAGGAGCCGGATGCCTCTCACATCATAGTCATGCTGAAATCATATGGTCCAAATCATATCTGGGAGAAGAGGACCTTCACAGCCATTTTGCCGTGGAGGTCACAGTCAAGACACACATGCATTCAGTCAGTACACACACACACACACACACACACACACACACACACGCACACACACACACACACACACACGCACACACTCTCATGCATTATCATCAGATACCATTCGCTTCCTATGTTTAACCTTTCTCCTCTCGCTGGTTGTCTCTCCCTGCCAAATGAAATCAGACAGCCTCCTACATGTTATAATCAGAAAAGCTCTTAGTGTGCTTTTGATTGATTGTGACTTTTATTTAATTTGAACATTATTAATGTAAATTGTGTTTTTGCAAATAAATGCACATTAAGAATATGTAAAGAAAAGTATTTTTAATCATCCCTGGTTTTGTGTGTTTTGTGTGAGTGACCGGGGCTTTGGGTTCAGCTGGTCATCACTGCCGTGTGATGACAGTCATCATGATGGTCAAACAGGATTAAGGGGCTATGCACAGTTCTCTGAGAAATAGTTAGACAGAAAAAAATGGAGAAGAAAGACAAACAATATAGTTTCAGAGGAGAGCCAAGTAAGCTTCGCTTTCTAAACCACAGTATCTTTAATAGTTTGTTTTTGTTCTCAATCCTCATCGGAGTGGTTTACTTGGCTTTAGATCAGGCACTAATAAGATCACCTCCTCTAAGCTGCTAAAAGTCTTGTGACACCCTGTTCACCCAGCAACTGAGTGACATCATAATCTAACAGCAAAAGACGAGATGGTGTTTCTGCACAAGATGGTGTTTCCAAGGGGACTGTTGCCTGTTGACTGTGCCTGGTGATTTTAATAAAGAGATTTCATAACAGGACAGTTCTGTATGTAAACACATGCAAACATAAAAAGTAAAGGTAAAAAAAAGTAATCGGTCACATCACTGCAGTAAAGAGGGGAAGAGTTAAACAGTTTTATAGTCATTGGTAGGAATGACCCAGGAACACATTTGGGAAGATTAGCCTGCCACTGAAGATTCTCGTCGGCTCAACAAGTCTATCATACAGGTGTTTTCCAGAAAGGTTCAGTGCTCTCCAAGATATAAGAGTGCACTACCTCCACATACTCCACTGATCAAGACTGCTCAAATTGGGCTCTTATTGACTACCAGCTCCTTCGTCTTGTTAACAGTTCACTCCAGATGTCTCTCACAGCGCTCCCTGCTTTGTCAAGATGGCAGTGAGCTTAGCGGAGCAGGTACAGTAGATGATGACATTCTCCTCACTGATGTTTTCCAGATTAGCAAACTGGTCCCCTGGTGTGAGAGGACTAACCTCCCCAGAGGCTTCATCACGTGTGATGTTAACTGGCCTGTAGTCATTGAAGACCTTGGGGTGCCCCTTCTTAGGCACAGGGTCTACGACGTTTTGACAGAAGAAAAGAAAGTGTTACTGAAATCCTGAAATTAATTTCTCCTCCATGCCCCTACCGTTTCACCTTTACTCATACTTCAAAAATGACGTGGGGAGAGGACACATTTCGTTATGGCCAAAATACACACAAATCAACAAATGTATCTGTAATGGACTCAATGAGGATAAGTGAGGCAACATTAACTTGAAACATGATGTGGGAGGTCCACAGGAGACAGACACACTATAGGCAGAAATACATTCAGAGGTGCAGTACACAATTCCTTTACTTAAGGCAAAGTATAGATACACCTTATCAAATACTACTCCTATACAAGTGAAAGCTGTTATGACAAAATTGTACAGAAGTACTTGATTTTAGCTTACCATGTGATAGGCTATGAAGATCGAGCTATGTGGTGAATATCAGATGATTTTTTAATTTCATTCCCAATTTACCATGCTAATGAAGGATATTTTGATGAAGTATCTGCTGTCACTATCATTACCATAGCCAAGTTCAAATTGAACAATTGAACAAAAATTGACTTCAATAATAGGCTACTTGTAATCTATTGCATTATTGCATTTAATCACTTCAAATGTGCTCAATGTACTTCATGCCCATATTTCAACTGGAATGGAGTAAAAGACACAAGTTTAAAAAAATATTTTAATACTCAAGTATAAAGTAGCCTACATATAAAATTCTACTCCAAAATCATACTTTAGTACAGTCAAAGATACTTAAATACCCAGTTATCATCAAGTAAAGGTTCTTTACGGTTACGAGTCACTGGTGTTACTTTACGTAAGCTTTGATATAAAATCATCATACAAATTCTATAATGTCTGATAAATGAAACGAGGCTGTGGATTTGAGCCTTTCTTCATAGACCTTCAGGTATTCCAATGAATACCAGTAGAAGTCCACCAGTGATGTCATTAGTATGTTTGCTTGTGTTTCAAAATAAGACACCAGTGACATGACTCCCTGGACATTTCCATTTTAAATAAAATGATCATATTCATTTCATTTTTTTGCATTTAAATATTGCTTCATAAATTAATGTGATAGTTATGCATGTATTATTGCAGTTAAACTATTTCAGCAGGCTTTTTGTTCTGCTTTGATTGAATCCTATAAAATTGATTTAAAAATAAATACACTTTGGCTCAAAAATGGTTTTCCTTAGAAATACGAAGAAATTGCAACAATTAGGTTTTTTTTTTAAAAGTGCAACATCTATGTCAGAACAAAAAAAAAGTTTTTGTAGAATGACCCATTCATTTCATGTAGCTGTAAATTAAAGATTCTAGAACAGAACTAGAACTAGAAGCTTTGCTGTAAACATGCATAGATACACGTGTTCTAATCTATGTAAACATGCACTATGATGTCATCATCATTGTTACATCATAAACACAAATGCTCCATTTTTATGTGTTCCAAAAAAGTGCTCAAACACAAAGTGCCAGACTTCTGCAAGAATCAGTAGTTCATGACAGTGTCTACACTTTATAAACTTTCTATTGACAATATGGATGAACACGGCCTGCAACACATGAATAATCAGTACAATGTAAGTCCGGTAGGAAATAACTATAAATATAATATACTGTATATAATTATATATAAATATAGAATTGTATTTTTTTGCTATCCTATAACACAGGTAGGCAAATCATTCCCAGCTGAGTCATTCCTGGATCAACTCTCTTGCGTGTAAGTTAAAGAGGGGTATGTACTGTATCACTGAAATACTGTTCACTCTGACATACAATATTAATTATTTCTCTATTTTCAGGCATAGAGAGTCCATCAGAAATGTGCTACAAATGAAGGTAAGAAACTAATAATCTGCAACTCATCTGTGAAATATCACGGCTTCTTCAGATCTAATATACTGTACTTCACCTGTCTTTGTTCAGCACCTCACCATGGTGGAGCTGATCCAAACCTGTGATCGGATCAGCAGCTGGGTGTATGCTGCCACCAAAGAGGTGATTCTGCCTGCCATCACCAAATATGAGGCTGCGGTCCACATTAACGGTTATACCCCCTGCCCCATAGTCAGGAGTCTGCCCAACACCGTGAAGATGGCCGAGAAGACCCCCACCAGGAAAATGGAGCTTCAAACTCCAGGTGAAATTCTCTCCTTAGCAGTGCGTGGAGCACGGTCCAAGATGCAGGAGGCTGCCTCTCTCAGGAGGCCCCTCCCTGTTCAGCGTGTCCTCCTCCTCGAGTATCAGGCGGCTCGCGCGCTGCAGGTCAAGAGAGACGCACTGAGGCTGGAGGGCCCCGCCGAGAGCGGCACGTACGGACGCAGCCGCAGCACCATCGATGAGGAGAACGCCCCGCTCCTCGAGGAAAGCTTGACTGAGGAGGCGGCCATCACGGCCGACAGCATATTCACCTTAGTTGTGTCCATGGCACCATCTGGCAAGAGCCATTTGGAGGGTATTGAGCGCTCGGACATGTCCCATTCTGTGCCACTGGCCGGTTTGGGTAAAGTCTTTGTGGGAGTCCAGCGGGGGGCGCATCACACTTTCCCCAGGGCCCTGAGCTGCCGAGTATATCAGATGCTCCTGGACACCCTTTTGGGGAAAATATCATCTATCCCTGACTGCCAGACCAAACCCATTCTAGAGGAAATGGCAAGCCACTGGCGCCTGCACAAAGTCTTCTTCTCCTCTGTGCTCTGCAAGTTCATGGAGAGGGCAGTGAAGAGCCTTTTGGAGCTATTCCTGGGTTTCCCTGAGACACCACGCCAGACTGGGGAACTTCGCGAGGTGTATTGGTGGATCTATGGAGATGGACGGATGTCATCTGCCAGTGGTACTATGGACGACGACTCCTCTTTTGTGTCGGAGTCCAGCCTGCTGTGCCATGAATTGGAAGTCCCGGAGACCATCCAGGACGACGGAGATGGACAGAGATCATTTGCCAGCGGTGCTCTGGACGACTCCTCGTTATGGTCGGTGTCTAGCCTGCTGGGCCGTCATGAACGGGAAGCCCTGGAGGCCTTAACCGGTGTGGTGGTCAGTCAGGCCAGGGATGACCTCCGTAACAACCGTCAGAGGGGTAAGTAAACCAGTCACACCTCACAAAGCTTATTATTCCATATTTCAATGTTAGCTGAACTTGAAAACAGCCTTTTGTCGTAGCACAGTGTGTTCATATCATTGTATTTTGTTCACAGGCACAGCTTCTGTGTTCAAGAGGTCCAACTCTAAGTCTGTGGCAAACAATCCCCCCGAGCCTGGGAAAGAGGAGCTGCCCACAGTCCCTCAGGTCTCCTCTTCTAATGCAAACTCTGGGATACCAAAGATGTGTGACAATAACGTGGGCTCTCAGGATACCATGATGGATGTGGGGAAGAGCTCCTCCTCCATTCCGTCCATCCCTGTTTGTCCCGAGGAGCAGAAAGGGACACATGTCTGTGACTCAGGCTCAGGTGTGGGGCAAATGCAGCAAGATGAGAAGACGCCCTCCTCGCCTAAAGTGTGCAGGACCAAGCGTTTCAGGCTTTTCTCATCCAAGGTAATTGGCTAGCTATCACCTGTTTAGAGGCAGATGCGATAGATGGCATAAGTGCTCATGAATTTTAGTACATTCAGCATTTTATGTCTGCATAGCCACACTTGGCTTTGTTATCAACCTAGGCCTCCAAGCGGTTTTCAAAGTATTTCCAAATATATTAAATAATAATAATAATAATAATAATAATAAAAATAAATATTTGTTTTCCACAGCGCCACAATAAAGTGCTTCCAGTCTTCTCTCCAGTAAGTGTCATTGTATGATTTTATTCTTAATCAGTGACTGAAGATAACATGGATCTGAGCTGATCATGTATTTTGGCCATTCTTTACAGGTTCAGACCAACTCCAAGAAACCATCTTTCTTCTCCCGCATGTCTACAGCTCTCTCTAAGGCCTTCTGCTTTAAGTAGAGATTGAGTTCAGCGAGACATGGACAAAAACTCAGTGTGGAATTGTACCATCCTTTCCCTAATCTCTGCCCTTAAACATCCCAGATAAATGAATAAATTAATTGGTAAACTTATGCTTTGTTGTGTTGATGATTCTGACAAATGTCAGTGGATCTCCTACTGTATGCATAGAGCCGTTTTAGTCCCTCATACAGTAGCATAAGAAGACAAGCACTTTATGACAGCCCGGTGATGGTGCTCCAGGAGGAGTAGACACAGCTGTTAGGACACGGTGTGTAGGCGGAGTTACACTGGAAACAAAGTGAATACCAAAATAACTCAAGTTCACATCACCCATGTGCACACAGGCAATGTTAAACTAAAACAGAAACAGGGAACAGAAAGAAACGATAAAGGGCATACCAAACACAACTGCCCGCCACGGCAGGTCCTGGTGCTAGAGGAGGGGGCAACATACTGTAGGCCTTGGTGCTGGTGGTGCTTGTGCCTCTGCCGTTATCTCCTGATGGAAGATGACCACGGCCAGATTACACACTTGTGACAATGGCCACACCAGGCCTCAAGGACGTTGAATGGAGGTCGTCTCTGCAGCCAAAATTGTCCTCTCTTGCCTCTAATTGGCAGGAGCAGGGTCTGCCACCTGGCTGGATGCCTTTACCCACCTGTCCTAGTCGCCCGACTGTCCGATGACCGACAATCCTGGCCCTGACGGAGTGAGCGTGGAGGTGATCAATATGGGCTGTGCTGAAAAGCTCCCCCTATGAAATCTGTCAAGACATCCTCAATCTGAGCATGAGGCTAGGAAGGGTTCCTCTCTGTCTAGTTGCCTTTTCACCCAGTCAGCTGTCATATTTGGAAGGAGTCACTGCGGTGGAGGAACAGGAACAGGTACAGGGACCAGAGAAAGGCTGGATGGGCGCTGGGTGGTGATTTGGGAGGTCTGAATAGGTGAGGAGCTAAAGAGTCGAGTCAGTTTAAAAGCAAATTGAATTGTAATCGTAATCGTTGAATCGTAAGCCTTGGTCACGCTGTCTTCACTCATACGGCTGGTAGTCTGATTATAGCTATTGATCATCCTCATGCCAATGCCGTTACACAGCACACCTGACACTTTCATTAGGCCTAGACTGAAGTATAGCTTTACATACAGAGGGACACATTGTAATAAGTGGTACGTATGTAAAAGAAATGACAGCCAAGCTTTTCCAAGTAACCTAGCCTGGTGTAGGTCATTTTCTGTGGCCTGTGTACAGTATCATAGAATGTAACTGATGGAGTGTTGATTGAAGACAGTCTGCATCACACCAAACTGTTTATGTGTTGATTTCATTTGCCTACCAGTGTTGACATGGTTTAGCCTGCTGCTTGATCTTTGAAGTCTGTCATCTGAAGTCTGCTCTGGCCTTCCTCTTAATCGTAATCCATTAGATTATAGAACAGCACACACATCAGCCGATGACATGCCTGGTAATACTGAAGACTAATTTGTCTGGAGTGACTGATATGATCTATTCAGCCATATAATATGCTAGAATAATACATAATGTGTAAATACTCTTGGTTACCCTATATGCATGCAATCTCTTTGTTTCAGTCACTCAAATCAAGGCTAAATGAGTCCACTAGGGGGAGCCACTGCCATGAAATTAGCAAATTCCGTCTCCATGCTTTTCCTTGGACCGATCTTAGCTTTCACTTTTCTTTCCTCACTTACTTAACAAACAGCCTTCAGGTGTGGGTATTTCATTTAAAATGCATAGGCCGTTCTAAACATTCTAATTTAAACAAATTTTCACTGGCCTGAAAAAAAGCCTGAAGAGAAACAGGTTGGCCTGAGGCCTCGGACTGAGTAACGTTCAGGTAAACGGAGAGAGGGTGAAAAGGCCTTCATTGCAGAAACACAAATTTGATCAAATGGGCTATAGGTCACGTTTGGAGGGGAGCGTAAGGGACAGCATTAATGTGACCAAGCGCAAATTAAATCCACCCTCATCAGTCACAATTAACTGGACATCAAGCCAACCGGACACGCTTGGCTAAAAGATGAGGAAATACCCCCTCCTCCGCCTACACACACACACACACACACACACACACACACACACACACACACACGCACACAACCTTTCTTTCATTAGCCTCAAATATTATTCATTGCCGTTTTCCCCCTTGCTGCTTAATCAAGTGTTTATTAGCCTAGTCAACATGCATGCGATTATCCCCAACACAGAATAGCCTATTAAAACGCATCAATCAGCAATTGTAAAAGTATATTACTTGGTGAGGACAAAATTAACATTTGCCATTATTCCATAGTTTGGAGTTATCAATCAATTAAACGATTCCTCCCCATTGTGAGAAAAGGAGTGGCCTATGAGCTGGTAGCTGGTCCAGAGCTGGTTTTAGCTGGTCTTGGTGGATGGTTTCATACCAGTTCTTGCTGGTCTTTGGTGATGAGCTTGGTGATCGAGACACCAGCTGGACATGCTGGTATGACCATTTTACCAAGCTGATCAAGCTGGTATGAGCATCTTACGAAGCTGATCATATTGGTGGAGTCAGAAAAAACAGCTGTGAATATCTTACATGGTCATACTGGCTAAACCATCAAAAAGCAAACAAAAACATAGCCTACCTTAAGTTGGTCTACTATCAAGCTGGTCAAACCATGAGCCATGCAAAATCATACCTTGAAGGTTGACCAGCATATCCATTTTTCCAGCATGGATATAGCTCTAGTCTGGCTATCACCATACTAAGCTCAAGATTGAACATTGGTCTGGGGAGTCTATGCTTTATTTCTACTGCTGCACAAGAGGCGTGATCAATGGGCATAGTTCAAATGACTCTGCTTTTGGATAGTCCTTCCAACGAATCAGACCAACATAAATTAGGGTGCACCTTTTGGATAAGCTAGTTTGTGATTGGACCCAGAAGATGTGGAAAGGAATCCGGAGGGATAGATGTGCAGGTTTCCAGCCTGAGCTGTAGGGCGAAATCCAAATTGCCGGCAGATCAGGCAGGGTTCACCCAGCCTAATATAACTGTATTGTAGGCTCAAATTTCCTCATAAGTCAGGAGTGTACTGTACGGAGTAGCCTAGTTGTCATTTTCAGTTTTGGCCAGTTGTTGAGTTTGATTCAGTGGATTATACTATGGGGGTCATGGCACATAATTGTGGGATTAATGTGTTCAGACAAAATAGATTCGCAATTTCTATTGTGATAGCTGAGAGTAGCTTATGCACGTTGCTGAACTGCATTCATATTTACAGGTAATTATACACTCAGAAAAACATAATACGATGGAGACTACATGTATAGGCCTATTACATCTTTGTTAATGCACCTGAACCCTAACACACCACAGCTTTTAACGTCCGTGTAGCATCAGCAAGAGTGCCCTTACTGTATGAGTGGTGTGTGTGTATGGGCCCAACACGCACACACACACACACACACACCCACACACCAGTTTGAAGAATCATTCAGCTCTTGACTGCCACTGTTAACACATGGCCGAGTCAGCAATTTATGACTATCCCCAGTGCTGCGGATATTTGGGTACACATAGGCCCAGGTGTGCACATCCAGATGGCCAGAGACAAAGAATCTGGGGGAAACATTACCTCTTTGAACGTGACGGCACATTCACCTTGATGGAGCTCTCATCCTGTAGTCCTCGGACTGACACGTCCAGTCTGTCACCGGCTCCTTATTCTCAGAGTCCTCCCCTGTGCCCTTAGGCCAGCTCAGCTCCGCGTCCTTCCGCTCTGTCTCTCCTGGGCCGGCCTCCCACAGTCCGCAGACCACGGCTCTGTTCGAATGGGCTCGTCGTGATGAAGCGTGCCAGAAATGAGCACAAATATGGCCACGCTTGCCAGCTCTTTCCTGTATTTTCAGCCAATTGGCTTTCTGTTCTTCTTAAGGAATTGGGGTTGTGTTAGACGTTTCGGCTTTGCATGAATGGCTTAATCATTCATCATATTCTAATCATTTTTTTATCATTATCATATCTAGTTCACATTGAGCCATGCTTGTCTGCAGGCACAGATGTCAAGGTGTGCATGACACACATTCTATGCATGGTAACCAGGTGAAGGGTGTTCCAGGTGCTAACCCTGATAACTCAACCCTCTAAGAAAGGAAGAACACTTATCTCATTACTTAGCTCATTCTATCAGCAAAACATAGGCCTATAATTAGCTAAATGTATTACACATTTCCAATAACCCTTTCCCTTTTCCTGCTTTGCCTCTGTCTTTTGTCTAATGAAGGCTGTCCTGCAGACCAAGTTATCACCTCCGTTTCACCTGCACCAAATCAAAGGTAAGCCATTTTGTCATCCTCTTATACAGTGTTGCATAATTATGCAAACATTATCTCAACCTCCCCTCAGCCTGCTCTGATTTGGGCCAAGTGTTGAACACTTGAAATGCTCACAGCATATTATAAAAGCATAAGTCCTCCTTACAGCGGCAATCACACAGATTTCTCTTGAAGCAATTACACTGCTTTCCACGGCCGGTACACCTTTCGCCCTCCGCCCTGCTCCTCTCGCCCCTTGTGTCGGAGGCTTTTGCCCTGCTGTAGTGGGATTTGAGACTGCACACTGCACCCCCCGACACACACACACACACACACACACACACACACACTCACACCACTCTAAGCCTGGCCAAATCCCCATCCCTGTGGAGTCTGGCCGCCGTGGCGCTGTCGACTGGGACGCGCTGGCCCCGCCGAGATGATCGCTGCGCTGGAAATCAATAGCTCATACCTGGCTCCGAAATTGAGTTTTTAGGGGAGCAGAGGAATTCCACGTACAAGGGCAGAATATAAAGCCCACAGCTCCCAGCAGAAGACCAGCGATCAATTCAAACACCCCAACCCCACCCCTCTCTCCCATACCCCCTCCCCGACCACCCCCCTTACCAATTACAGCTCCCGGTCCTTCAGTTCCTGGGTTTGGGTCCCGGAGCGTGCGTGTGTGTGTGTGTGTGTGTGTGTGTGTGTGTGTGTGTGTGTGTGTGTGTGTGTGTGTGTGTTTGAATGCGCGCCTCTTTTTGCCACTAGCTTCTTTTTAAGCCATTTTTTTGTAATCTTTTTTTCCCTCATCTCTACAAGGCCGTCTGTAATTTTGGCCCAGAATTGATTTTCCTTTTTTTCTTTTTTTTTTTTTGAGTGCGGGGGACATTTTTTCCTCTCCACGCTTTGTAGTGTAAAGCCAAACAGGACTTTTGATGTGAAATGCACTTTTTTTGTTATCTCTTTCTTTCCTTCGCGGCCTCTTCCGTCTGTTTGTTCTGAGATGGTCTTGTGTTTCTGGATAAGGATGGTCTTTTGATCTGTAGGACGGCTGCAGCCATCAAGGGAGCCGTGTTATTGTTTGGCAGCATTTCAAACGCTCGAGTCTCCGGCAGTTGCTTGCAGAGGAATATAACTCTATCACGGTTCTAATGCGGAACCTGCAGAACGACGGGCGACTCAAGGACTGGTCCACCCCTGATCATGCTGTTCCTGAAACAGCAAACTGACAGTGTGTGAGCTTGTCACACTCTGTCATCTTCAGCCCTCTGTTGTGACTGTGACAGCTATAAATATGACCAAAAAAAAACCAACAAGACGCATCAATAGACATCAGTGACTTCACTTCAACATTAATCTTCACTCCTCTTACAGTTGCTGTATTAATTAATAAAACATGCAAATGGGATGCAACCTAGAATTACTGTAAGTGCGATCAGTGTGTAGAGTTACTGAACACCTCTGTAGTAATTTGGCAAGAATACAAGTTGTTAGCGAGATGATTGAATTAACATGGCAGTACAGAGTGTTGATGCACACGCACCCTGTTGTCTCTCCTGTGACTATGATCTCAAAGACTATACAGATCCACTATAACCGAGATCAAACAATGGAGATAAACTCTTTTCTATTTAGTGTACATTAAGGGTAAATACAATGAATAATAAACCCAGTGAACTTATAGATTAAGGAGTCACCTAATTTATATCCACATAAATAGCTGTTACTATTATAATCACCACTACCACCACACCACCACCACCACCACAATGCAGGGATCCAATACAGTTGCTTTATTTTGTGGAGTTATAGACACTTCATTCATATACTGTAGGTTGGAGCCTGATCTTCTGTGCCCAAACATGAGGCTGATTTAGGGGTTTTCCAAGACGGCTTCTGTGTGGCGAGACTTGCCTGGAAGGTCTTTGGTGCCACCCAGCTGCTGCTGTCTGGTTGCCTGTCTGTGGAACTGCCAACTCAGCAGTTTTCCAGTCCACACTTGTTTTCGTATAAGACTAGAATAGGAATTATAGCAGAGACCTTGACAATCCAAAGTCATCAGAAATCAATACAGAGAAAATGGTATACTGTAGGGGAATGACTTTTATGTGTTTTCCCAGGGTAATTTACCGTAAATGTAACCTCTGTTTAACCTCTAATTATTCTATGTTTCAGACATGTCACTTGCAGATGAATATAACCTCCAATATATGTTAACATCTAGAAAAAATCTTTTTGTGTGAAATTGTAGAACCATTACATCTGTAGGAACCATGAAACAGATGTCTCTCAGTACCTGTGAATGTTTTTTGAACCCACAAACATGGTGTCAGAAGCTAGTTTTCAACAAACAAACTGCTGGGACATCATGTCTCTTGTTGGCTCTATGAGCAACCAGCTCACAGCACCGTGCTGCCATTCAATCCATGGGTGGCGGTGGTAGTGTCATAGCTGTTGCTAGCAGGTCATTAGAGATTTTGGGGGAGTCAGGTTTACTCACCACTCTGTTTTGTAATATCCCCTGACAGCCTTTACGTGTGGAAATAACTTAATCCCTTTTTTTAATGTTCTCATTCTCTCCCTTATTCTCTCTCTCTCTCTCTCTCTCTCTCTCTCTGTCTTCCTACCTCCCTCGCCCCATTCTCCCCCACACAGAAACACACAAACAAACATCTCATCTCTGTCCCCGTGTGTTGCACTAAAAGTTTGTGACGGGAGTGTTGGGGGGGGGGGGGGGGGGGGGGGGATCACGTTCCCCCTCTGATGCCCTGTGAGGCGTGTGACACGTCAATTTCCAATTACTGTGCGCTTTGATCCCCCCCCCCCCCCCCCCCCCCATCACCACCACCCCCCAACGCCCCACGATGCCTCACGACAGGATGCGGTCACCTTGTCAACGCTGTGTCATAGGAAGCCCTCTGGTGGCCATGGTAACAGAACATTGACACATCCTTGCGGGGTGTACGGAGGCTGGAAGAAGAGCTACAAAACAGTCATTCAGTATACAGCAGGCCACTGAGTTATTGAGACTCGGGGTCTTCGCATGGCTCTTCTCTCTCCCAATGTGCAGAGCTGCCCAGGATGGGTCTCCTGTTGCTAATGTGCTACTGATAGGTCTAATTGAAGTGATTAAAGGCTTTGATTGAAGCCGACGCTGAGATGCATCTGGACCTAATCTCGGCTGAATCTCAATCTACACGAACAGAGGGGGAATAATGAGAGAGGAGGAAAAAAGAGCAAAGCACACACACACGTTCGCACACACACACACACACACACACACACACACACACACACACACACACACACACACACACACACACAGTCACACACACACACAGTCACACACACACACACACACACACACACACACACACAGTCACACACACACACACACACACACACACACACACACACACACACACACACACACACACACACACACACACACACACACACACAGACACACACACACACACACACACACACAGACAGACAGACATACAAACACACACTCTAAAAAAGCGAAAGGGACAGCTGCAGAAAGATGAAAACTTGAATTGTCTTTCTCGGCGTGTATGAGGTTGGCGATTTAAAAAAAATAGAAAAACGATGAAAGGCAGAAGAGGAAATAAAAAAATGGCGAGTCGGAATGTGATGGGTGGAGACAGATAAAGAGATTGGTCTCTGTCAGAGAGCTATCACCATGTCTCTTGCTCCACTTTTCCTCCATGTAATTCCACCATTCCTCCTGCTAGGCCCTCTTACTCTCTGTCAGGGTTCTCACCCATAGCTATCTCTCTCTCGTATCCGTTTTTTAAAGCCTTCTCTCCAGTCCTCGATTGCTGCTGCTACACCCCCCCCCCCCCCCCCCCCTCCACCTCCTCCCACCCCCCCTCCCCCCCTCGGTACGGTTTCAGGACAACTGAACATCCTTCATTTTCTGGCATCGTTCGTCCTCTGTTTCACTTTGTTCTGCTTGTTTCTTCTTGTTTCTCCACGCCGCCTCCTCCACCCGCGCCGCCGCACGTCCCCACCCCTCTCTTTCATGCCGTCGTTTTGATTTTCGCTGCTATCTCATCATGTCTCTTATGCTGCATCAAGGTTACGCTTTAAACCCCTTACCAACCATCACCCTCCCATCCCCCTTCCCACCACTTACCCACACACATACACACACACACACACACACACACACACACACACACACACACACACACACACACACACACACACACACGCACACACACATATTCCCCTGAAGGTGGGGTGTGGGGTGTTTGGAGGAGAGCTGCCAAACAAGCAGCACCTGGAGAGTTTCAAAGAGGCCTGCACAGCACAAGGTATCACAGACTGTCACACTGGGAATCTGTACTCAGCTCTACTGTGTAGTGTTGTGTTGTGTCATGCCGTGCTGTGCTGTGCCATACTGTACCATGTTGTGCTGTGCCGTGTTGTGCCGTACTGTGCTGTGCTGTGCTGTGCTGTGCTGTGCTGTGCTGTGCTGTGCCGTACTGTACTGTGTTGTGCTTTGCTGCACCGTACAATACTGTGATGTGCTGTGCTGTATTGTGTTATAACTGTGTTTGCTGTGAGCACAAAGAAAGGATAACATTACTCCTGTTCTTGTCTCTCCATCTATTTTAGAGTTGATTCGAAAGTCCCTCTACTGGTTCCAAAACTCTTAGCGGTTTGATACCCTCGTACATCACAGGTTCTGTATGATTGTACACCCCTGTGGGAGCCCTTAGGTCTTCTATTACTCTAAATAATCCACAAGTCACCCACATTCAAATGGGGGTAATGGTCTTCTTTCATTATACTCCCCAACTTTTTCCCTATACACCAAATATTAGAGAAGTTCATTTTCAAATGACAGCTGAAAACGTACCCTTTCGAATGAGCTTTTAATTGATATTTTAATCTTACTCGTTTCTTATTCATATTTATTGAATTGATTTATTTTAACAATTATATTTTTAACATATTTTACTCTCTTATATGGTATTTTATTATTGCCTTAATTATTGCATCTTTCTTTGCTATATCCCCTTTCTGATCTGATCCTTTTGGTTTTACATCTTAGGGTTGTGTGTCTTATATTTTGTCTATTCATTGTTTTAATTAACTTTCAACTTGCAATTGATTTGATTGATTTATTTAGATTTTATTACACCTTATTTAATTATGATTGCCAATATCTATGTTTTCCATCCATTCCTTGTGCTGAGTGCCAAACTGTTGTCATACTGTATATACTGTAAACTGGCGTTATATACTGTTATAACATGATGTGTCTAATTAGTTGATGCCCAAAGTGACTTGCCCAAGGTCACTGTTGGGCCACTGGCCAATGTTAGCACCTGGGAATCGATCCCACGACTTTCTTGCGACTTTTTGCCCATAAAGAACATTTTCTCTTATATACACACATGTACAGAGAGAGTGTATGTGTGTGTGTGTGTGTGTGTGTGTGTGAGAGAGAGAGAGAGAGAGAGAGAGAGAGAGAGGGAAAGAGAGAGACTGACTTCTGTACATGCAAAATTTGCTCATATACAGTACGGTATAATCTCTACCTCTCTTTCTGTCTTTCTTTTTCACACGCACACACACACACACACACACACACACAGATAGAACGAGAGAGAGAGAAAGAGGAAGAGAGAGAAAGAAAGGAACATAGAGAGAGAGAGAGAGAGAGAGAGAGATACAGGACTGGATTTGATGGGCCCATGTCTTATCGGCTGCTCTTCCCCAACCCTGCAAAATGCAATCAGTGGGACACACCATACAGACCGCTGCCAGCGCAATTTATCACCCTACTTCTGCCTCAAATTGAATTTATGGATGAAGAAATAAAGGCTACATTTCAGCTCTCTCTCTCTCTCTTGCTCTCTCTCTCTCCCTCTCACACACACACACACACACACACACACACACACACAAGAACATAGAAAGAATGCGTATGTAGGGTACGCGCGCGCGTGTGTGTGTGTGTGTGAGAGAGAGGGAGAGAGAGAGTGTGTCTGTTTGGTAACTTGTCTATGATAAGACAAGTAATATGTGCTGTGTATGCGTGCTTCAGGATATTACATACAAATACATACATCATGTTTCCATGTTTGAGAATTAAGCAGGGTGTGTGTGTGTGTGTGTGCGCGCGCGTGCGTGTGTTGTATTTGTGTTTATGTTCATGTTAGTATAGTTTGCTTCTCTCTCCATACAATACGTTCCATATTTGGTTGCTCATCATTTCTCCACTGTCTGTCTTTCAGTGACCCCTGTGTTTGTTTGTTTGTGTGTTTGTTTGTTTGTTTGACTGTTTGTGTGTTTGTTTTGACAATGTCCTTTCTTTCCTCTGCTCTCTCATTCTGATTGTATGGGTTTTTATTCTGATCACTCCTCTTTGTGCTTTGCCTGCATTCATCTCCTGTGTGTGTGTGTGTGTGTGTATGTGCGTGTGCGTGTGTGTGTATAGAGAGAGAGAGGTAGAGAACAAGCAAGCGAGAGACAGAGAGTTAAATCTGATCTGATCTGATCTGATCTCAACTTCAATCCACCCTGTCATTTGGTGTTATCTTCCAAATAGCCCCCCCTCCCTCCACCAGCGCTATTGTTCCCTACCTACCCTGCCCTACTCCACCTTGTGCTGGGTTGGGCTGGCCCGGCCTCGCCATGTCATTAAATGGAAAACCGATCGGAGCAGAACGGAACGCCAGAGATGCTATATTAAAGACGTGGCCGCGATCAAACGTTGAAATGGGAAAAATGTCAGAGGCTTGGCTGGTGGAGAAGAAAGACAATGTGGCGACCTAACCAAACATGAAATACACATATGCAGCTGTCTCCACACATATACATGCACATACAGTACATAGACATAAACTAGGCCACACACACATACTCTGTATTTCTTTGTATCAACCATAATGTGTAATTCAGCAATTACTCCTGAAGGAAACCACCTCTGTTACTATTTCATGCAATTTATGGTTGTGATATGGTTAATCAAATCCAACCACTCTGAATGAGGAATGAGTTACTGTCTGCCAGTCCTCAAAAAAAAAAAATACAAAACTAAAGTGTCCGTGTTCACTTCAAGGAGTTCTGGAACTATTAGCCTGGAGTTCAGCCTTCGGAACAGCATGAAAGGAGACGGAAGAGTGATTGTCAGTTGTCACTCAAGGAGAGGTTCTAATTGTTCTCGTTTCTCCTTCCTCATCCCATCATCTAGCTCAAGGTCAATTAAGACAGGTAATTGATCTGTCTGTCAAAGACTTGGGGTCACTCTCTCCCTCTCTCTCTCTCTCTCTCTGTCTCTGTCTGTGTGTGTGTGTGTGTATGCGTGTGTGTGTGTGAGTGTGTATGCGGTGGTCTGTGTGTGTGTGTGTGTGTGCGCGGCTGCGCACACATACTTTACTCTTGACACTGTATCCTAAGCGATGTGAGTGATCAGCTACAAAGTTTGCTAACTACTTTGTTTTCTATTACAGATGCCCTAACTGGATGCAAGCGGAAGGAAGGAAGGAAGGAAGCAAGGCAGTCTCATTCAGACTCGGGGATCAAAGCCCAGCACCACGGCACGGGGAAGAGCGCAAGAGAAATGGCTGCAGAAGAGATCCGTGACACAATGTGGGTGGACGGGGCACCGTCAGGATGTGGGCGGGGAGGGGGAAATGGGGTGGGGTCAGGGGTCAGGGGTCAGAGCAGAGGTCAAAGGGTGAAAGTTGACCACTGGGCCAATCCATCAGATGGAGACATTAGGCAGCTTGGTCTTGGTCTTGGTTGGTGTGCAGCAGAACAACACAGAAACCAACACAGAGATCTACATGCCTGCACAGGTACAAGCACAGAGACAGACGCAGAGAAACACACAGTGTTGCAAAAACATACTCATACACATGCGCACACACACACACACACACACACAGGAAGTTGTGATGTAAGTGTTGCTGCTGTGCATTTCTCATCTTTTATGTGTTAATGAGGCTGTCTGACAAGTGTGTGTGTGTATGTGTGTACTGTGCGTGTGTCTTTGCGTGCCTACATCTTTCTCTTTCAATTAACGTTTTCCTGGAAGTTCTCTTTAAGTACGTACGTGAACCTGTCAAAGTTTGTGTGTGTGCGTCTGTAAGTGAATGTGTCGACTTGTGTGCAAGCATGTGTGTGTCTTCATTAGTGTGTTATATCTGTGCGTGTGTGTGTGTGCGTGTGTGTTGTGTGTGTGTCTGTGTTGTCTGCAGGCACTGTCGATGCGAGTGGAGTTGCAGCGTTTGTTTATTTACAGTTCATTTTTAGACTTAATTGCCATTGTGGCACTTATTGATCCTGGGGCATCTTCCTCATTGATCCAAGACTGTCCTCGACGGGGTCAGGGACAATTTATTTCTCTATACATAGAGTGTGTGCGCATACGTGCGTGTGTGTGTGTGTGTGTGTGTCTGTGTGTGTATTTGCGGGGTATAAGTGTGTGTGAGGTGGACTAAAGTTTTGTTTTCTGAATTGTTTGTGTGTGTTATAAAAGGGATTGTGTGTGCGCGTACATCTGTGTGTCTGAGAGAGAGAGAGGGAGAGAAATAGTGTGTGTGTGTAAGTGAAGTCTGTAGGGAGGACACAGTACACAATGGCCACTGTACTGCAGAGGTTCAACGTGTTTGTTGAGCATCCATTTGCACCTTGTTACTGTAAAAGACAACACTTCATCATGTACACACGCTGCTAAAGCATAATGATTTATCTTCCCTTAACAGCTACTGATTTATTAGCCAGTAGTACGCTTTTACTGTTATGCTTGTTTACATCAGAGCTATTACAGTAGGCTTGGTTATGGATGTGTGTGTGTGTGTGTGTGTGTGTGTGTGTGTGTGTGTGTGTGTGTGTGTGTTTGTGCAGATGTGAGAGAAAGCATCCTCAATAAATCAACATATACTGTGTTTGTAATCGTAAGTGATGACAGTTCATGCTTCAACATGCTGTCTAGGGTGTGTGAGCTGCATTGTGTGTGTGTGTGTCTGTGTGTGTGCATTGACGTTCCGTGTGAGATTATTTATTGGGGCTGTCGTGCATGTGATCTCCCCATACTTCTCGTCTGGCCAATCAATCCACACATCCCTCGTTCAATCCACACTTCCCCTGTTCCCATCTTCTCCTCTGTTTCATCTTCTGGTTTGCTCTCTGTCCATATGTTCATCAGTTCTTTTTCTGCTCTGTTTTTACTTCAGAAAGTCACTTTCACACACACTACCACATCTGCATGCCACATGACATGCACGCCATACGCACACACACACACACACACACACACACACACACACACACACACACACACACACACACAGACAGACACAACACTATACACAGACACACACACCTCTCCTGACCTCACTCTTCTTTGGAGATCTTTTCTTCATGGTGTGTCAAACATCTTTCTGCTGATGCTCACTTTCTTTTCTTTAATTTCTCCTCTCCTTCTCTCTCTATCACCCCTTTTTTTTCTCTTCTCCTTCGCTCTCCTGATGGCAGTCATCATTTAGAACAGGCTCTGCGCTCTGCCATATGCTGCTTGCCCGTCAGACACAGACGGAGAGGAGCGACAGCCACAGCTGGCACTGCGCCAATCGCTTCTACAGCTTCCGCGGGCACCGTGCCCGTCTGCTGGGAGGGGGGTCTCTGAGGTGCCCGCGTAAGGAAAGCCCTCTGAGACATATACGGCTAAGCCCATAATTACTCATACCCTGCCGTAACGTTTTAGTCATTATGATTTCTTATTTCACACGAGTTAAACTGATTTTCACAGGCAGAGACGAAGACGGCTATGGAGATGATGGGTCTTGTCTCTCAAGATGGTTTATGGTCTGATGTAACGTATCAGAAATAAAGTTGAAAATGTTACATTTTAGAAATAAAGACATTAACCAGCAGTAGACGGTTACTAATGGGTATGCGTGGAGAGATAGAGAGTTGTGTGTGTATGTGTGTGTGTTGTGTGTGTGTGTGTGTGTGTGTGTGTGTGTGTGTGTGTGTGTGTGTGTGTGTGTGTGTTGGTTGAGGGCTCTGAGATGGACAGATGGAGAGGAGGCAGGCAGATTGATAGATGTGATCTGTTCCTGGATGAGAAGCAGAGGGAGCAGACTACCCCAGAGAAATAATCACAGAGATGGAGGGATGGAGAGAGAGAGAGAGAGAGAGAGAGAGAGGAGTGAGATGAAGATGAATGAGTTAATGACATTTGGAATGTTGTACGGCCGTTTTCATCACACGCCCGCCACATACAGACACACACAAACAAACACGGAAACTAACAATATGCAAAATATATTGCTGAGACAGCAGCAGGAGCATACTAACACAACACACACACACACACACACACACACACACACACACACACACATAGACACACACATAGACACAGACACACACACAAATGCAGACGCACACACACACTCTTAGAGGGAAACAGGCAGAGAGAGGGAGAGAAAAAATCAAATCAAATCAAGGCAGCCCAGACTTGCAGATTTGGACAGATTGCCGTATACGTGGTTCTCGTGTTACTAACTAATGGGACAAATCAGGTCTGTGCAGAATGCAGGAAGAGAGAGGAGACCACCCCTGAAGCAAAGGACATGTCTTGCAATGGGTAGAGACACACGTATTACAGTGAAACAGTCCTCCAGTGGTGGACACATGTCTTATAATGAGACAGGCCCAAATCGTCTCTACTCTCAATACAAGAGCACTCTTCTCAAAACTGGAGGCTCAAAGTGACACGTGTGGATGATGAACTTGGTGTCATGTGTGCCATGAACTGCACACCTTTGTAGATACACTTTCGGCTTTGTGTTCTTATAGACAGGGATCAGACTGAGAACACTGAAGTGTCAGCAGTGTGAAAGCGTGAAACACAGCGCTCAGCCTTTAATTCACTTGATTAATTCAATGTTATTCAAACAAAGCACTTGTTTCTGTACAATGCCAAGAAACCTCCAGCCCCTGTGTAGAATGTTGATGCTTTGATTTATCAAAACGCTTGAAATAGGATACATCAAAGGGATACATGCATACGCTTGTGTTACGCTCTGATCAAGTTCAACACACAGCTCCTACATATCGCTTGCGTATACGGTAGTCAACCGATGCCAACCGTTCTGCTGCCAAACCAAAGCAAACAATAGAAAATCTGTTGCTTTTCGCTGGTCAGTGTGATATGGGGCAGACTCAGCTACTGGGTAAGAACAGCATTGCCTGGTGCGGTTGAATTTGTGGTGTGCCATTTGTTGAGCGAATAGACTAATATTCTGAAGCGCTGAGGGACAGTGATGTCTTCTGGAGAGGAGTTCTGGAACTCTCCGCGGGGGTTTTCATGTGAGACGGACATGTACGTGTCCATGTCTGAGTCTACGACAGGAAGTGATATCGTCTTCGTCTTCGAAATCTTCGTCTCTCACGCTGTTTGAGGAGACAGGAAGTACCATGGAGAAAGCGATGACTGTGCAGAGGCTTCCATCAGGAGAGCACTAGGATGAAGAAACATGTCACATCTCGCTCTCTCTCTCTTGCTCTCTCTCTCTCTTTCTCTCACTCTCTCTCTCTTCCCTTGTTCCCTTTCCCTTACTTTGTCACTGTCCACATCCCTCCTACTTCTCTCTCTTTCTTCTTCTCTTCACCTTCACCTTCTCTTCATCCCTCCTTTCTCTCTCTGTATTTTTTTCTCTTCCTTTGTTTCCCCCCTTACTTTGTCACTGTCTGTGTCCCTCTTTTCTGATTTCTTTCACTTCTCTCTCTCTGTCTGTCTCTCTCTCTTTGTATTCTTCTTTTGTCAAACTTTCTTTTCAGTTCACTGGTTTGAAAATGCAGTAACTACAGACTTGTAAATAGAAATTGATTTATGGGTTTGTTTGTCCCCATTTGCTGTGTGTGTGTGTGTGTGTGTGTGTGTGTGTGTGTGTGTGTGTGTGTGTGTGTGTGTGTGTGTGTGTGTGTTGTGCATACAGTAGGTGCAAACATTTGTTCTTGTCTGTCTGCATTTGCCTCTTTTTACATGTATTGGTATGTTTGTGTGTGTACGAAAGACAGAGTAAACGTGTGCGTGTGTGTGTGTGTGTGCGTGTGTGTGTGCATGCATATGTGAAGTAGGGAGAGGGTTGATATGTTCTTGTGTGAACACATGTGGCATTGTGTGAACACGTGTCTGTTTCTCACTCTCGCTCTCTCCCTCTCTCTCCCCCCCTCTCTCCCTCTCTCTTCTCTCTCTCTCTCTGCTGTAGTTGTCACAGGAAGTCCTGAGCCACATCTCCTCCTCCTGTTGGGTCGCCGCGCGTCACGTCACTCTGGGTCATCACTCCTACCCCTCGGCATTCTGGGATAGCACCACATCCATCTTCATTTATGAGAGGCTGCTGACACGGAGATCTCTCTTCCTGCAAGAAGGAGGGGTACAGAGGAGTTAGAAGAGAGAGAGAGAGAGAGAGAGAGAGAGAGAGATAGATAGATAGATGCAAAGAGAGAGAGAGAGAATTTAAATATTGAAAACAGGAGGCTTTAATGATCGGCATGGTCTAAAGTCCAACTTAATATATAATTTCATAACCATTCAAAATGTATTTGCCTATTTTAGTTTTTTCATAGTCAATTTGATGCATTTCTCACAATTGAAATCTCAGAACTAGTAATTAAACCTCCACATCATCAAGCCACTTGTGCACAATTTCTCATTATGTCTAACAAATGTTTTCCCCTATCCTTAAAATTGCATGTGCAATTATATGCGATTTTTCTTTCTTCACATAATCATTAGCTAATGTCACATCGGTCAAAATGCATTGCACATACAGTAGAAGGTTACGTGATGAATAGTCCCTCCACAAAAAAACCCCTTTAGGCATTAGTTCATGTGTTTTTGGAAAGCCCTGCTATACCGTAAAGCAGGCTGCTCTTCTTTTCCTGTTTGCCAACATAGTCTGGCAACAAACTGCAGTACGAACAATACTGTAAAAGTGTACAGCAATGAACTATCATAACTTTTTTGTTCAACAATGCGCATATGCTCAACTAAAAAATCTGCATCTTTGTGAATGCTTACAGAATAAACTGTTTTGTCATCATGGTTAAGCATTTGATCTTGTTCATAACAGTGCCACTGCCACAAGTACTTTTCATTCTGATGGCACTGAAAAGAAAAAAGAAAGAAAGACAGAAAGAAAGAAAGAAAGTAGCAGCAGAGGTATAAGAGAATGAGAGAGTGTGATAGGAGAAGAGTATAATAGAATACAGATAGAGGCTGATGTAGAGGAGAGGAGGACAGAAAGAGCGAGACATGAAGTATGGAGTGATAGAGGAAGAGAGGAAAGAGTGATAGAGAAAGGATTAGAGCGCTAGAGACATAGAAGATAGAGTGATGAAAGATCCTCCAAGAGGATGACAGGTGTGTATGTTGCAATAGTTTCCCCCCTAATCCATTACACACACACGTATACACACATACAGAAACACACATACACACACACACACTCAGACAAGGAGTGCAGAGTGAAGTTGTGTTTGGAGCCGATTGGGTAGCACCCAAAGCAGAGAGGAAAAAGGCGAGGGCAAAGACTGTGTCAAAAAACATTTCATCTGTTTTTAAAGTCAGTTTCCACGGAGATGAAATACACACCGGGCGCTCGTGATGTCAAGGAAGAAAAGAAAGCTCAACATTTCCCTCAGTTGTCATCTTGACGCAGAGATGCCAAAAAAGCTTGTAATTAAAGATTTATGTGACCTCTGCCGTGTCAGTGATTGCTCTGGTTCTGACGTTTCACTGATACTTGTTTCACAGAGTTTTAACGTTAGTTTTCATTGCCATAGGTTGCTCAATGTTAATTCATGTCAGATTTTGTAAAATGCTTGTTGAGCTTAAAACTTTTAAAAAGATTTGGAATTTGTGAAATGCTTACTTTCTTCATTTTCTATATTTATTTTTTTTCTGACGTGTTTTATTTCCATATTAGTATCCATTGTTCCATACATGCTAGACCCTCCATTGTTAACGCCATTGGTTCCTTCATTGATAATGCTACACTTCTTATTCTAGTCATTCGTTATCTTCTCCATATTGATTAGCAAATATATCAGGGCACATTCAATAAAGGCCTGGATGAGGTCCCTCACATTCACATCTTTAACTAGTCTTTCTCTTCATCTCTCTCTCTCTCTCTAGATTATTCCTCTCCATCACTCTCTTTATTTCCCTCCAGGGCACCTCTCTCTGATTCTCTCTCTCCCTCCATCCCTCCCTCCCTCCCTCCCTCTGTGTCTATCTATCTCCCTCCATTTGAGATTGTATTAAAAGAAGGTGCATTTTGTGTATAAATGCGTGTGTGTGTGTGTGTGTGTCTGTGTGTCTGTGTGTGTGTGTGTGTGTGTTCTTTGGACACCTTGGAGAGATGGCCATGTCATTGATGCTATTCCCTATGTATGCGCAATGAGCAATGACACTTTGGCTGCCCGTGACGATGTTATTTTCCCATAGGGGGCTAATGCTGGTTATTTGTGGTGATGCACGCATCCACTCTACCCATCTATCATTCAAAAGGGAAGCGCTTCCACTGTAATTCACTGGGCCATTTTCCAAACCACCATCTCCTCCTCATAGTGTCTCCGCGTTTAATGCTCATCCATGTCCTTCAGATGATTGCATGGTGTGTGTGTGTGCGCGCGCGTGCTTGTGTGTCCTATCCTATCCGGTGGCTAACTTGACTGGTGAACAAAAGTGAAATATCACCTTTTCTTGTATGTATGTGTATGAGGGAAAAAGAGAGAGAGGCAAAATTATAGCCAGACAGAGAGAGAGAGAAGGAGAGAGAGAGGGGAGGCAAAAATAGAGATAAGGCAAGGGATAAAGAGAGACAGGAAGAGAGAAAAAGAAAGAGAGAAAGAGAGAGGTTGGGTGGCCTGGAAGTGTCTCAGCAGAGAGGACAAACAGGAAAACTGTCTTTGAGAGAGAGGGGGGAGGGTGCCATTTTTGTCTTTATCAGTATAGGAGACAGATAGGGCTATAATATGGTGCAGTTTTACCACAAAGTGAGCTCTGACAATCAGTCCCCCCAGTCTAATAACACTGAAGCCCTGGGCCCACTGATAAGGTATCTCTACCCACAGTTTTACAGTGTGTGTGTGTGTGTGCGCGCGCGCGCGTGTGTGTGTGTGTGTGTGTGTGTTTACTTGTTTGCACTATCTGTGCCTCTGTGTTTGTGTTTGTGTTTGTGTGTGTGTGTGTGTGTGTGTGATGCAGTAGAGGCAGGAGGTGGAGAAGATGAATGGACGATAAGGTGATGAAAGAGTTCTCTCTGTCTATCGGAGAAAGGTGTGGATGGAGGGCAAAGCTTTTCTACACCTCCCATCCATCTCGCTCTATCCATCCATCTCTCTCTATCTATCGTTTCCTGTACTTTTACTCTCTCTCTCTCCCTCTCCCCTTTATTCTATTTCCTTTCCTCTTTCCCCGTGTCCCTTGTCTTCTCTCTTTCTTCTTTCATCCATCTTTTGTTGCAACACCCATCTCCCTTCATTCTCTGCTCTCTCTCTCTCTGTCTCCCTCTCTCTCTCCCTTTGTTCCACACATTGTTTTTCCTTATCTCCCCCTCTATACATATCTATATTCCTTTTCCCTGCTTCATCATTCTCTCTCTCTACCTCTATCTTCCTCTCTCTCCACACCTCTGTTATTGTCTTTCTCTCTCCTTCTTCATCTCCCTCTCTCCACACTTTCATTATGGTCTTTCTCTCTCCCTCGGTCTCCTTCTCTCAACACCTTCCCGTGCCCCGCTCATTATGGGATGCGAGAAGGCTCTCCCAAGGCCTCGGAGGACACCAACCATGTGACCTCAAGACCTTTGCAACCCGTAACCTTTGACCTTTGCCTTCTCCTCCCCAAGCACCTTAACAAGCATGTGTGCCTAGATGTGCAGCAGGACCTGCCATCTCCCAGTACAGAGACCAGAGTGTGCCTGTGTGTGTGTGTGTGTGTGTGTGTGTGTGTGTGTGTGTGTGTGTGTGTGTGTGTGTGTGTGTCTGTGTGTCTGTGTGTCTGTGTGTTTATATGTACAACAGACAGATTGGAGAATTACTGTTAATGAGTGTATGTGAGAGAAAGAAAGAAAGAAAGAAAGAAAGAAGGTAAAGAAAGACAGAAACCAATTTCCATGTTGAAAAGCGTTTACATGTAGCCTGCCTTAAGGGTCCTATGATTAGTTGACCATTTCAGCATACATACACCGTTCCCACACATTTTCTCTATCTTATAATTTCGGCCCAGTTCATATAACACATTCAGCCTGAGTGTTGACTTTGTGCTTCTCATTACAAATGGAACCTTTTAGAACTCAAGCAGAGCAATAAGCATTCCGAGATAACTACACGCCATTACCTTCCAAGAAATGCTGCACTCGAGACGCCGCGACGACTCGATCTGCTCTATCGCTTCCTCTGACCTCCGCTAGCCGAGCTATTTAGAAAACTAATCGCGTCGCCTGTGCTCTCCTGCAGACACATCTCGTGTCGCAGGAATATTTTATTTGACATCGAGGCGCAGAGGCGAAGAACTCCATTTTGCCCATCATCCGACGCCTTTCGCGACTTTATTGCACATTTGCTAAATTGTTTGGCGGCTTTACGAGTGTGGTGAAGGGCACTCCAGTCAGACAGGCCCTGTAAACAGGCAAGCTCTTGGCTTAGGTCCAGGAAAGCCACCATCAGAAGATGAGCACATTTGCATGCATTCAGATGACAAAGTCATAACGCATACATATGCTCTGTTTGACCCGACTGTCTCATGCCCTTGTATGGTAGATAAACTAAGTCACGTTATTCAGGTGCAACAGTAACAACAACAGCAACAAGAACAACAACAATATTAATTGATATGCACTGTTTAGCTTTCCTCCCTTCCTCCTTTTTTCTTTTCTTTTTTCCTCTCTTCCTTCCTTCCTTTGTAATGAGCTATTTTGCTCCGTTTATCACCAAGCATTTCTAAGGTCTGAGCCTTCTTACGGATCATCATCACCTCCATGATGAGCTGTTTACAGTAAAAGGTAAAGCACACCCACCTCTATGCAAAGAACTTTACCGCAATGTCTTTGTGTCCTATTGAATGCCTTATGAGATATACTTGCTTTGTTGCTTTGTTTAATCAAAACACTCCCTTGTTTTATTAAGTTAGAGCAAATTGGAGACAGTCAGAGGGGCACCTGATCCCTGTCATTTAGCGATGAATGGTGTGACCATTAGTGTTTGGGTTCAACCATGCAACCAGAGGATCCCCTCAAAGGCTGCCAAATGTATACGAGTGGGTATTGAACCCACGAGGACACTGTCCATTGGATCTTAAGGCCAATGCCTTATCCACTCGGCCATCCTGCTACAGCATTAATCATTGATATGATGATCCAAGCTGTCAGATTAAAGCTGTATGCTGTCTTGCTGGTGTTTGAATGTCTGCGTTATGAGGTAATGCATCTCCATATCTCTGCTCATACAGCAAATTAGACAGACATTTACTTTGTCCAAATTTTCCTGGACACAGACTTTTTCACACAGTGTGACATTATCCTGTAACTATAACTTTTTAGGGCCACAGATCTTCATCTATTTTACATTAAGCAGAGGAAGTAGTGTTGTAGAGATGTATGGGGTTAGTTTGTAATGCAAACATGGCGTCATCTAAATATTCTTTCCCTTCTGCCATCAAAAGTTGACATGTGAATATACCGCACCCCAATTATGTGGTATGTTGTGAATAAACTGCACCAATCGTGTGTTGCGATCTCACAGCTGGAGCCAGGTTGGTGGCGGTGACTGTTTAAGTTATACGCTGGCACAATTCTGCTCATCCATTCATTAAGGGACTGTGAGGCCCTAAACATTTACCAGGAGTGGGGTTCGAACCCACGAGGACATTTGTCCATTGGATCTTAAGTCCAACGCCTTAACCACTCGGCCATCCTGGTACACAGAGGCTAGGATGATTGTAAGTTGTCAAGAATGAATACTTTCTAAACAATGGCGTACTCATCTTTTGAAGCTGATAAATTGCTGTGAACTGGTTTGAAACCGAAAGATGAGAGACGTGGGAGGAAACTTTTCACCTTGGCAGCTGGGACCAATGATCACACAGTTCCGACTGGAAATGCTTCCGCATAGGATGCTCTTGTGTTTCCACTGTGCGCTGACATGAGTTTATCATCTGCTTTGATGTCCAAGGTAACATATTCTTGAAATGCTGTCCCTGTTAGTATTTTTTGGACTGTGGGGACCTAAATGGTTACCAGGAGTGGGGTTTGAACCCATGAGGACATTTGTCCATTGGATCTTAAGTCATCATGCTTATATTACAGTATTATGATGAAATACATTATATGCAGATTATTAAGGGTAGATGGAGATGTGATGATCACAAAATGAAAGTGTTTTTGATGGGATTCACTGATAGAGTAAAGTTCATGCTATTATAATGTACAGTATTTCATCTTTAGCCTTTATGAATGATGAGCAACACTTACCACTTACCCATAGCAGTTCTTTCAGTGGCCACACACACAAAGGTGAGGTCACCAGAAACACACCCCTCGTTCCAATAGCTTCCATTCTTTTAGGTAAGTGACTGTGGGCCCCTAAACATTTACCAGGAGTGGGGTTCGAACCCACGTGGACATATGTCCATTGGATCTTAAGTCCAACGCCTTAACCACTCGGCCATCCTGGTATACAGAAATGGAGATGATTGAATCATAATTGTAACTGTTTGAACTGAACTGTTTCCATTTGCTGAATGACAGGATACAGAAACACGGAGACCCAGAACCTCATCTACAAAAACAGTACTGTCATCAAGATAATTATGAATTTACAGTAACCGCAAAAAATGTGAGAATCACAGTCTCCCAGATATGACATCTACATTATGTATACACTGTACTATGATGATCACAACATCATCTTGTAAATGGCTTACTTACAGTAGAAGCACCAGAACATAGAAAATTATTTAAAAATCAATATGAATTCGATATGAATCGAATCTATCAATAAACAGTGATTGTATACTCCAATTTTGTTTGTTTGTTTTTTTGTTTGAAATAGATATGTTGTTACGATAGATACCTGTTGGAATAGCTTGTGGTTCCAAGTGCCATTTTTAGCTGATGTGTGGATACCAAAACCTCATTTGTTGACGGTTAATTATTTCTCATAACAGCATGAGCGTGCTTGGCAGTGGTGCTGTGGTTAGATTATCACTCCAAATTCTTCTGAGGGAGTGTGTTTGTGTGTGTTTGTGTTTCGTGTGTATGCGTGTGTGCATGCTTGGCAATTGTGTTGTGAGTAGTTAATCACTCTGAGTTCCTTTAGGGACAGACAGGTTTTGGGGAGTGGAGAGAGAGTGTGTGTGTGTGTGTGTGTGTGTAGAATGTCCCTGACAGGTTTGGGGGAGTGGAGGACAGATCTGCCAGTGTCCATCACACTGTAAGGCTGCTCTCCAGCTGGCTTGGTTGGACAATTCTTCTTCTGTTCATGATTGAGCGAGTGTGTGTGTGTGTGTGTGTGTGTGTGTGTGTGTGTGCGTGCTTGTGTTTGTATCAATGTGTGTGTGTGTGTGTGTGTGTGTGTGTGTGTGTGTGTGTGTGTGTGTGTGTGTGTGCGTGTGCTCCTCCTTGATCACTGCTTTGCTGTTCATTACCCCTGGAGCCATCTGTTTGTATGACCATGAGGTACTGCCATTTGAAGTGATCCCCAGACACACTCTCACACAGATACATACAAAACACAGCACTAACACATGCTCAAAGCCACAGACACACACACACACACACACACACACACACAGACACACACAGACACAGACACACGCACGCATGCACGCGCGCGCACGCACACACACACACACTCACTCACTCACACACACACACACACACACACACACACACACACACACACACACACACACACACACACACACACACACACACACACACACACACACACACACACACACACACACACACACACACACACACACACACAAACTGACTGACTGACCTAATCTGTCCAGGGATAGTGAAATGATAAACTCAGGTAAGTCTCAACAGGACCACCCAATCATTACAGAGGAACAGTCCAAACCTAGAGGGACCTTCTACTGGAAAGAAAACATTACAGTTAAAGTCACTCTGCTCTGATAGATACTCTGATAACTGCTGCTTTGGTCCCCAGTAGGAGCATTACTGTAATCAGGTCTGTGCCTATCTGTGCCTCTGTACAGTATGTGCCTCTGCTCACACAACTTAAAAAGTGCTTTTGCTTTTTTACAAGGCAGCCATATCTCAGTCTTCCCACATGATCAATCAGATCGCGTCCAGCTCAGAATGCAGATGCTGGAATTTGAATTTCACTTTGGTTATGTTTATGGAGAAAATATTGAAAAATCAATAAAAAAAAGACATGTATGCTCAGAGCTGGAGACGCAGGCCAGTCATTCCAATGACCTCCACCACTCACACCATGTCCTAACTCCATACGCCACAAGCGTGTGTTACTGTAATGACCAAGTCAGTTTGATTACTACATTTTCAACTCGAATGTCTTCACTAGATACAGCGCGTCACAGTCACAGAGCAGTGCATGAAGATGTGGCGCGACTCTTGAACAGAGAGCACTCAGTGCTGCGCAACAGTTGGACACTCGCATGGAGTTAGAACAAGCTGTTACAAGTGCACTAAATATCCAAAGAGGTGTGCATGAACAAATCAGTGTGTGCAGTGGGAGCAGCACCTGGGGACAGACAAGGCAGAGAATACACAGATACAGCAGTGGGGTCAGACAGATGAACAAAGACAAACAAAGCGCCTTACAGTAACTACAGCGAGAACCTTGTGCTGAACCCCATCCAGTGGGTATCAACAGCAATGGAACAAGGCCTCCTGCCAATAGCTTAGCAAAATGGGAAAGAAAATTATGACCAAACAAAGAAAATCAGTGTAGCAAATTCTGTAAAACACCAGTTATCAGCAACTGCACAATATGGCTTCACGCCAGTAGACAAAAAAAAAAAAAAAAAAAACCCATCAAAATAACATACAAACCAAAGCCCATTGATTACAGGAGAAGGTCAAACACATTGGTCACAAGCTAGAGCTAAATCATTTGCATTAAACCTCCATTCACCCCACATATTCAACTACATCTACGTGTACATCTGCACACACACAGGCACACATCAGCACCATGGACAGCAGCAAGGCTGACACACAAACCTGGGGCCCCTCGAACATGGCCAACGAAAGTGTCGCCGCGAACAAGGGAAATAAATGAGATACATACAGTAGCAAACCAGTACAAGCAGAGCAAATCAACAACAGACCAGCAGTGTTCCAGTAGATTTGCCACCGCGCGATGCCCAAAGCCCATTCTGCCTGTCCGATCGCAAGAAACACCGAGCCACGCAAAGAGCGTCCAGCCGTCGTCCACTGCACATCAAACCGCTGCAGGCAGTCCCTGACCGACACGGCAGGATTCAGTGCCCACAGGCGCAGTGTGACAGCTTCAATAGCAGGGCTCAGTGACCCGAACATAGTTCAGCTCCAGGCCAGCTGGTGGGGCCGAGGCGACGACTGGCCAGCCAGGTGTCCAGAGATTCTCCGAAGAGCGCACACACTCGAGCAGATGCATCCCATTTGTAGGGACTTGGCAGCCTAATCTGGTGCCAATTAAGCAGGACCAGAGTATAAGGGAGAGTTGACAAGGGCAATCTAAGCACAGGAATTAGTTCCTCCTGCTGCAGAGATGACTGATCATTACTCCTTTAAACCACACAAAAGGTTCTCCTTAAAATGTATAATAGGTTATCTGTGCATCTCTTCTGAACGCCTTGATGTTTTCAAGATAAGAGATGATGAAAGCCATCTTGCAGTCGCTCTGGCACATTTCTCAGATCAGAATGGTAATTCACAAAACTGTTTGTTCATAACTCCATATCATCTTATCACTTGTGCACATCACTGAAGAAGTTTCTCCCCATTTTTGAGAAAAAAAATAGCAGTGCTTTCATACATCCATGCACCTGACTTTGTACACATGTCTGCTGTTTTTTGAATGTTCAGTGGCAATTTCAAAATGCACAATTCAAAACTGTCACATTGACAACAACACAAGACAGTTTGGCTATCTTGGCATAGATAATGGCATCGTGACTTGTCATTTTGATTGCACTGTTTCAGTGGAATTAATACTTTGATTTTGAGGCATAAACTGAGCATTTTTAACAAGATATGCACTTTTGCAGGTTATCTATGCAGTACAGTTTGCACTAATTGTTTTGAGAAATGGACTAACTGCAAATGTGCATTGTAATTTGAGAAATGCACCGAAACGACAGAAAAACTGTAATCCCAACCATGCTTCATACATATGACAGGTTATAATAGGGATTCTGAGAATTTTCATTTGGTTGTAACTACAGTAAAGACATCTCATTTTGTTGTAAGTTGTTCTATGTAGGGCTTCTGAGGGTACTTTCATTTGGCTGTACAATAAGTTGGACAGGGTTGAAGTATAGTGTCTGAAATAACTTTCATTTGGTTCTTTATGAGTAACTCATGTCATTAGTCACTGGTCCAGTACACCTTTAGTCATGAAAACCAGTATCCCTAACAACTTATGATAACACTGATTCTGCCACGTCTTATTGCTATGACACCACTGACATGCTATTTACTGTAATCATTCAAACATAAACAACAGCAAGAAATAATAACAGAAACTTTGCTAACTGCGCATGCATTCATTTCCATGTTAATCAGGTCTTCCTGAAGCAGAGTTTGAAGTGTTGGCAGTGGGGGAAGGCGCTGTTGGTATTAGCTGCACATCTTTATGGCAGACTGAGGTCAGAATCGCACCCGGCGGATTTACATGCATTTGCATATCTAATCTGCTTCGCCCAAGAGGAATCCCTAGCAGAGCTGATTTTCATAGATCATTATAATAGTCTAATAAAATTTGATATTCCACAGTGATGAAAAGACACATGCCCCTGGCACCACATCACGGCACTCGTTGAATTGTTAAGGATTAGGGATTAATAATTACTTTTTTTTAATAAATTGATAAGGCAAAACTCACTGAAGTGAACTGATTGTTACGCAAATCATACAAAACTTATATAAAATTCACACCAACAATGTATAATTGCCTGCTATCATATTTGATATGTTGAAGATATGTGGGAGATATATACAGTATAGGCAGGTCAGGTTTTGAGACATAAGCACGAGACTTAAAAGATAATACATCCTGTTATAGATATGTAATGGAAAATCAATTCAGTGTTTTCTTGGTCAAATAAGGAATCATAAATCAAAATAAAGCACATGGTATATATGGCATTTACTGTAGATATTTAAACATTCAAACCTTCCAGCTTGCTACAGGTACCATTATAAAGATATGGCAATACTGTGTATAGGCCTATAAGAACAAGTTTGATTTTGAGAGGAAAGTGGGTTTGGAGAGGACAAAGTCAAGTCTTGCTTGCGAGGGGGCAATTCAATGTCAGGTGGGGTGTTATGGTGTTATAAACACATAAAATTCGCCAGTGCTCTTTATGCGCCTGTGAAACCATCGTCTCTCACACTGTCAATGTAGCAGCCCGTTCGGAGTCTTGCACCATCACCTTTTTAAAGGGACCACACACTCGGCTACAGTCTGGTGCCTTTATGTGCCCCTCAAGGCAAACAGCGCCTGTGTCTGTTTCACGAGACACGTGAGTGACATTCTCTTAACATTCCTTTTTTGCAGTTGATTCATCTGTATTAATCAATCTATTATATATATATTATTTATTCTGATTAATTTGATAATTCCTGAAGATGTTTAAGGAAATGCACTACCTGTGTGTTTTTAGTGTTGGGATTCAATAACAGAAAAGCCTGGACTATGAGACCCGGGGCTAATCTGAGCCAGATGCAGCGAGGAGCTGTGCCCAAGTCAGAAACTGTTGGCTTCTTGCCGATGGTGTTAACGGAACCATACTCAGAGGTGACAGAGATGGAGAGATGGAGAGAGGAAGAGGAAGGAGGGGAAGTGGGTTAGAGGAGAGCAGAAGTGAGTGAGTATGTGTGTGTGTGTGTGTGTGTGTGTGTGTGTGTGTGTGTGTGTGTGTGTGTGTGTGTGTGTGTGTGCGTGTGTGTGTGTGTGTGTGTGTGTGTGTGTGTGTGTGTGTGTGTGTGTGTGTTGGGGTTGAGGGGAAAGGACATAACATGGTGTTGAAACACAAGAGATATTGAAGAATGATATGTGACCATGTCTAAACCATCCTTTCCAATCACGTCGGGGCAATACGCCCAGAAATACTGTAGATCAGCGTCACCTTCACAACACTAAAACATCCAACAGAACACCCCACATCTTCAATATGGCAGCCAACTGTCTGGACCAGAGGTACATTAGCCATGAAGTGTATTGGTGTATGACCGATATGCAGAGGTTTGGTTAAACTCAACTTTGCAATCCTCTCCTCTCATAACCTCATGGTTAGAGATACCTCAGGTAGAGCCTTTACCAGGGGGAAAAATGTGCTTTCTCTTTGTCTCAAAGAAATACATTTGGAGAATACTGAATTCTGACCTGTTTCACCTAAACCCCAAGTTCACTTCTGTCCAAGAGAAATCAATTAGACAGTTCTCCTGATACAGGATGGATCTGCTTGCTCCATTTTACTGTGGAGTAAAACTCACAATAAAGCTTGGCGGGAGTAGGAAACAAAGCAGCATTTAGTGCACTAACCAATGTGGTTTAGTTATAGCTAAGCTGACAGGCCATCATGAAACAGTTCAAAAACACTCCTGGATCTTATTCATTCTGAGCCTGTTTCAACGATATGGAACAAAAGCTGCATCTTCTCTTGTGAATGGCTGGCTGTGGATGCAGCAGATGTGAAGTCTGCCTTACCGTGGGGTGTCGGCTGATGCTGCGAGACTGACACCTCAAATCTCCAAGTGCTTCACATAGAACATAAAGAACTGCCGTGGACTCACAGCCCAGGATGTGGGCCGTATCTGGGCAGAATGCGGTCATCATTCAGCCGCCATCACTTCCTGGCGCAAAGCCAGCTGGAAGTTCACACACTGGTATTTGCAGTATGTCATGCGTGTCTTTATGAATAGATTCAGTTTAAAACCAGGGAAGAATGCCGCTGGGGAGGTTTACTGTTCAATGTAATAAAACCCACAAATGCACGTATGGCTGATGGCATTGCAGCAGACATTTGATTCTGTAGGCCTATAGCAAGCTAGTTTGGATCAAGGCGCTGTCACACTAGCTAGTTCATGGCACTTCTGGAGCTGTGAGTTTGGGCTTGCTGCCGAGGTACAACATTTCAGTGTCTGATTAGCAGCACTCTCAAGAACTCTGTAAGGTGTTGCATTAGTTATTCACAAATTAATTTAGTTAGATCCGTTGTGCACCTCACCTTTAGACTCCAGCAGGTTTTCTGCTTGGTGTTGCTGGTAGGCTAACATCTCTGACAAAACACGCAGGTAGAATGATAACGGGCTTCACACTCCATTTCAAGTAAACACACCAGTCAATCTGAAACTGTTGGGTCCAAAACAGTGCAACACATGTTGAGGTGAACATGCCCCGCAATCATTACCGTTACACAATACAACGAGTGATACATGTTGGGTCCCGGGAGAGCCACCTGCAGTCATAGGCTCCGCTGTTGAAGTCTACCCTGTAGGCTAATACTTCAGCAGCTAATTAGCGGTGTTAGCGAGCGAGTGCTCCATAAGCCAGAGACAGGGAGCAGTTAATCACCCCATTCAGATAATTGCTGTTCTTTCAAGGCGTCGCTGCATGGAAAAATAATTAGAGTGTCTTGACAGAAATCTCGCAGAGCGACACGGATTAATGTACTCACACAGATAAGCACACACACACCTTTACATGGATACACAGATTAGGATTCA
>NC_085015.1:21457487-21497487 GCF_963854185.1 Sardina pilchardus
AAGTGAACTTACTAAACTTAGAATCTCAAAACACCCTGTTTTTCTTCTCAGTCTATTCTTATCTCACCTTGTTGCTCCCTTGGGAGACACAAGTGAGATCTCAGTAAGATCTAATTTATTCCTCGTGAGACAAAGAAAATTAATTTCCAAGACAAGATGTTTTCCCTTCTGGTTCAGTGACTGACAATTCTGGGTAAACTAAGGAAGCAGTAATCTTTCAAACAGAAAAGAGCCCTGTGACTTTATTCTTCCAGCAAAGTAAAGTTACTTCGCAACATTTTATTTCTTTTAGGAGGTTTACATTTTTGGAAACACCTTGTACAGATCTGAAAGCTATGTGAAATGACTTTTGCACATGTGTGGTACTGAATATTGTAGTTACCCATAATGATTTATTGTACTCCATTTGTTGGGTGGTCCTAAAAAGGGGTGTTGATAATGCAATGAGTTCCCCACCCAGCATAACCCCCATCCCACCCCCATTGATCTTAAGAGTGGAGTGAGCAGGAAGTAGACATCCTGCCATGGATTCCCTCCGATATCAAAAACTAGCTGAGGAGTTGTGCTAATTGGTTAAATAAATAAGTGGTAGTCTCATCTTGTCTCAGTTCAAGCCAGGTTCGACTCAAGCTCTCAAAATACTCTGTTCGTCCACACTGAATCTGTTAAATGTGCCACTCTATTATGTCTCATATATTTCTCATTCAAGATAGCAATAACGATTTGAAAGACTTCAATTTCAATACTGCCGCAAGCGACAGACAGAAAAAAGACACAGGGCGTCCAACAAACTTTTTGCTCAAATTGTCACAGTTGAGAGGGGGAGCACCTTTACCCCAATTGGGTGCAGCTTCAGCACAGTCATTGGACCTACTCACAGAATACTTTTTTCATGGTTTAATACCTTTTTTAATACTTGCATGTGTATTCATTCAGATTTGTCTGGATGGTGTGGTTCTGTGATCTCTGAAAACATGTTTATGTTTGGTTTACACCAACCCACTTTTAAACCAACCCACTTTGTCACAAAGCCCAGCCATCAATCAATTTAGACTCCGCCTTCATAGAGTGTTGAATTTGGTTGATAATGTTTGAATGCACTCCCCACTAACCCCCTTCATGCTTGGGTGTGTTGAACTACAACAAAGGAGGACCAATCATCCGTGGGATTGTAATTCTATGTGTGAATAGAACATGCTTAGAGCGTCTCAGTGTCCTTGGTTTGGTATGAACACAGAAAAGATAACATCTACTGGGTCCTTGAGAAATAAAAAAAAAACATTCAAAGATTCATCAGAGACAAAATAGACCTTCTTGTATGCTTTTTGAAACATATCATACTCCAATGATAACATATTGATTTACAGATATTAGAACAACACGTTACTTGTAGTCCTTATGATGGGTCCAAGCATTAAATCATATGCTTTGCCACGGCTCAAACAGCAAGCCCCTGTGTGAAAATATACTGTATTCTCTGACTGTGTGGACCTCTGACTTTATCTCATCCATGACTATCTGTCTCTTCTCCGTGTCCAGTGTTTGCCCTGGTGTCCACGGTTACCCCGAGGGCAGGTAGGGCAGGGCATTGTGGTAGTTGTAGTCTGGGCAGACCTTCTGGACGAGCCGGTAGTCGGTGCTGTAGAAGGAGATGTAGATGCAGATGACGCGGAGGGGCCGCGAGCAGAGCCAGGAGATGTGGCTCTGCGTCTGCTGCTGCAGGCACGTCTTGGACGGGTCGTAGTTGCACGGCAACGTGCGCTTGCTCCGCTCGGCCTTCTCGTAGTCCACGCGGCACGTGAACGTCTTGGAGTCCTTGGGGTAGACCACGCTCTGGCGCTCCAGGTCGAACTCCAGCGCCTTGCCCGGCGGCACCAGGCTCACGGAGACGTTGCCCTCGCCCGTGGAGTTGTGGCGGAAGTAGACGCTGAAGGTGCCGTTGTGGTGGTCCACCAGCTTGCCGGTCACCAGCAGGTTGAGGCGCACCGTCTTGATGTTGGAGTAGAAGTCTCCCCAGCCAAACATCTTCTGGAACTTTCCGCTCTTCAGGAAGGGGTGGCGTCTGGCACGTGCTGCCAAGGGAGGGCTGGAGCTCAAATGTTTTGACAGCTGTGGATCCTGCTTGTGTGGGTCTTTGGAGGGGTCCAGGGACAAGAGGTGAGAGGGTTCGGTCTTTCCATGAAACCTCCATAGCTTAAGGGGAGAGGCTCTCTCTGCTTGCCCAAGACCAGGTGCCATGAGCTGGGCACCAGACTCATCACTGCTGGCCTCCTTGTGACCAAGAACCATCTGTGGAAGGACAAGGAGGAAGGAGGATCAACAAACTGTATGGAACAGTGTAAAGGTGGTGCAAGAGAAGAGAGAGAGAGAGAGAGGGAGGGAAGTGTATGGAACCCTGGAAGGGTCATTTACTTAACAGTGTGCTCATTTGACTAAATTGTGCTCTAATTTTATTTTTTTGTAAACTGAGCATACCATTTAGTAAAACATGCACATGATTTAGTTAACTGTGTGCACGGTATAGTCAAATGTGAGCACGATTTACTAAATTCAGCAGTTAATATAATAAAATTAGACCACAATTTAGTCAATTTAGCACTGTGTAGCAAAAGATGCACACAAACTGTGCACACAATCTAGTAAAATGATACCTCAATTTAGTCAGATGAGCGCACATTCTCTCGATATACCAAAATATCTTGCAATGACCTAGAAGTGAGACAGTCAAAAAGCGAAATTGATGCTGTGAAGATGTGATCTCTGCATGGTGTATTAGCCTATCTCTGAATTATTTGATATATTAGAATGAATATTATAACTGTCTGTCAATCATGAAAAAAATGTAAAACCATAAATACCCTAATATGGCTAAAGGTCATGACAATTGTGCAAATTATAGTTTAATTTCCGTGAATAATTGTACTGAGTACAGTACATCATGCATGACATTTTTAAACAGAAAGTCAATGGAGACACCGCAAAGGGCTTGCAGAATTGGTGACTTTCTTCCTGTCAGTAAACTGGTGACCAGGCGTTTCTGCGTGGCATTGAGCTTCCGTTACATTACTTATGTGTGGGGGGTCCAGAACAGAAACCAATTACTCCCGTTAGCAGGTGATAATGACTGATGGTTTTAATTTAATTCATGGCAGCTCAAACGGAACAAGGACTCCGTCTGACGGTCTCTAATAAGGTCTGATGATTTTTGGCGGTCGTATTTCTCACGGGGATAGCTTACACTAAAAGTCTGTCTTTGTTGCCGAGTCAAGCCGTAGCCTACGCTCCTTTGCTGATGGTTTAGCTGGCTGTCGCCGGTGGAGGTTTGGGAGATTTATGACTCTTCGAGTTCCTACACACCGTATCACAAAATTCGCCCAGTAAGATAGCCTATGTAACGACCAGTAAAAGTTGTTCTTCTCACTACTTCTCACTTTCACCACTCTCTAATTTCCTCTGCTGGGTCAAAATGACAACATTTGATCAAGATGTCAAATTAGAACTCTGTATTGATCGCACAATAATATACGTGTTGAATGGACTAGCTTACCTGTGCGCAATACCCTGGAGTGAAGTCATTACCCCCACTTGCCCAAACACAATGTCCCACGGGACCTTTCAAAGGTCATTCATCTGTAGACACTTGCACATTCCCCATGGTGATCTCTGATTTCTTGCACTGTAGGCCTACGTGTTTACAATGCAATATTTGAAGAAATTAAATGATAAAAAATGTATGTTAGCAGTTAAGCGAGTATGTGCTCTGTAGCCTAACATCTAGAACTACGCTGCAGCCAATCGACACACTTCTCGGTTCTTTTCGCACATTCGCTTGTGCACAGCAGTTTTGAAGTGTGAGTGTTTTAATGCTCTGGACATATAGGCCTACCTTATTATAACAAAGTCACTGCACAAAACAAAAAAACAAAAAAAGTAGCCGCTTCCTTACCAGACACACTTTCCCGAACAGAAACAGCAGCCCAAGTCCGTAACGGCAGAGCATCTCTTCCTCTCCAATGTAAATCTTTCTCCAGCAAGAAATCTTTCGGTTTCAGGACGAACAAAATAATTCTCCAAAATCCAGTTTAACTTCTTGCATACTCAGTCCAGTCCAGAAAAATGATTAAGAAAAAAATAAAAAATCAAGAATTGTCTGCAACTATACACCGAACGTTTATCATGTCCTTAACGGGACGGTCGCGCTGCAGGGGTCTGGCTGGGTGACTGTGCTTGGACATTCCCCTCGTGGTTCACACCTGGGGGGGCTTCGCGTGCGCGACTCCTCTTCAAGCGCGTGTTCACTACTCCGCATCTTTCTCAAGACATGCGCTCCAACCTCTTTTGGTCCGCCCCCACCTCATCCTATCCCGCTACATCTACCCCCCCCCCCCCCCCCCCCACACACACACACGCGCGCGCACACCACCACCAACCCCCCCCCCCCCCCCCCCCCCCCACACACACACACACACACGCGCGCGCACACCACCACCAACCCCCCACACACACACACCTCTATTTGACTCTCCATTGATCGCTTTTAATTGAGACGTACACTGATCAAGATGTGGATGAAACACTGATTTTAACTGAAATTATTTTTGCTGCCTTGTTCTTCGATAGCCTATAGAAAGTAGTATAATGCCATGCCCCCAAGGTGGCCTTCTGGGCTTCGGTAATGCCACATTTAATTTTGGTATTGTACACTGACCAATTAAAGCAAATGGTAAAGGGATAGACGGAGTAAGAGTAGGGCCATAAGTCTTTTTTTCAACACTGAAAAGCAGCGCCCTCCCGTGGTGAATTCTACGTAGTTTAGCACAGAGAGCACAACATGACAAAAGTGTCCTTAAATTGTTTTTGCTTGTTTGTTTTTTTTTTTACAAACTTAACGTTCTAAAAAGTGTTTTATGGTATTATGGATATTATAGCTACATGTAGGCACTCAGTCTAATCAATCAGTCAAATAATCTATTGGAGATGAAACACAATTAATTCACCCATTTATTGTTACAGATATTGGTTGTATGTGAACAAACATACTGAATATTTTCAAAGAACTAAAGTATAGTATTTATAAAGACAGGTTAATTCAGAAATCTAAACGGTAATATATATCACCAGATTACAGCATGTCATATCAGTGACATTAATCAGTCTAACAGACATTTGCTGTGCTACAGTACATTTGTATCATAGGCCTACAAGGTAATTATGACAGCCTTTAACTGTCCCAGTCTCTTAACTATTCACGTGAGGATGTGGTCACACAAACACGTTTCCATTCTCGCAGAAGGCTCTTCTTTATGACAACTCTTGTCTCCTCCAGATGGAGTCACGTGTATGGCACCTATGCAATTGTAAGAGAAGTGAGAATCCTTATTCCGGCAGGATGGTGACAGTGTGACAGACAAGGCAAGACTACAATTTTAAACAAGCTCTTTATTCTTTTTTTAAAAAAGAAAAGAAGAAGAAGAGCAACAAACATTGTTTTACTGGAATCGACACTAGATTTGAATTTCCTTCAGGAAATACCAGCATGCAAAGCAAGTTACTACATTTTAGAAAATTTTTAAACTACGAGTTAAAAACGTTACCACATTTAGAAAGTAAAAGATTCTAGGCATAGGCTACCAAAAAATCAGTGAAACTCAGTGCTTAGAGAAGTATTCAGACCCTTTGTTACGACACTTGCAATTGAGCTCTGTGCATCCTGCTTCTATCAATGGTTCTATCAATGAGGCATCTAGAACTTGACTGGGGTCCGCCTGTGCCTAAATTAATTAATTGGACATAATAAGGAGAAGCACATCTGTCTATATAAGGTCTCATTGTTGAGTGAAAACCAAGCCATGAGGTGGAGAGAATTGTCTGTAGACCTGTGGGACAGAGTTGTGTGATCTCAGGATGCAAGAGCATTTCTGCAGCCCAAGAGCCCAAGAGCACGGTAGCCTCCATCATACTCAAATGGAAAAGTTTGGAATAACCAACAGTCTTCCTAGAGACCTGGCTGCTCAGATAAACGGTGCAATTTGGAACAAAGGGCCTTGGTCAGATAGGTAACCCAGGATCCAATGGTCACTCTGATCATTATTTTTTTTACTCTGACTTGGTTTTCACTCTGACATACACACGTCATAGCAAAGGGTCTGCATTTTGGCTGAATTATGAATTGCGGCAAATGTGTTTTAACGTAAAGTAGAGGGCACAATATGAATTAATCTGTTTATCATACACATTACACACATATGTACACATACGTAGAAAACACAACAAATGTCTTCCTTTAATTCTCATTCTGGTCCAATTGGATTCTCAGGCTACAATGCATTGGTTGTTTTAGGTGTTCCTCATGAGTGGTGTGTCACTGACAGACTCTGCCACAGAAGAAGTAAGAGCTCTCATTCTGAGAGTTGGCACAGGCCCTCAGACAGTCAGAGTTAATGACACACCTTCACCTTAGAATGGGAGAACAACTGACAAGTGAGAAACTCATCAACTGAGAATTAACATGGTCTATTCAATAAGTTCACATATTAGGGGTTTTATGCACCAGATGATATGAAATAATATGACGTGGTGCTAAACAATAATACTGCATTGTAAAAATCATTGACATTAAATATCATAATAGTGGTCATAGAATGGAGGGTTTTAATTCTGGACTTTCAATTTTGTCAGAAAAACACCGGGACCTTGTTCATTTTCAGTTGAGGAGCTTACAAATGCTACAATTGAAGTGAAAGTGGACAGATACATCCACAACATTAAATGAGATTAACAACAGGTGTGCTACCACAAGGACACAACACTGTCTTAAGTGTCTCAACACTTAATCTAGAAAAGGAACTTCACAATCCTAATTGCACCCTGTCCATAGTTTGATAAAATCCCAGAGTCAAACGGAGAAGCAATGCTGAGAAAATAACGTCCCAAACATTTGGAGAGAGTTGAGCTGATGTGAGTGGAATTAAGTGGGGAAGGGGTATCAGAAGGCCTGAGAGCAGGTGTAGTGTTTTCCTGGAAGAACTTTAACCTACACATTCTGAAATAGAATCTCACAATCCAGATAGATATACTGTACAATCCTGTAGGAAAATGTATCTTACATTATTATTAACTTATCATTATTAGTAACAAAGGCTCCCAAGACATACAATCTACCTTCTGAAACGGCCTGAAGGTCGTGATAATAACGGGTTGGGTTCACTAGTTCACGTTCCGAAATTTGCACAAAGACATAATATAAAAGCATAATACTGTAGAAGAGCATGTTTGGCAAAGTATCTGGCCAGGGTCCTGAAGTGCTTTGCGTCGTCGTCTGCACAGGCAGGAGTCAGACTGGATTCCGCCGTGCACCCCTTTATTCTTTGCCTAATGCCTATGGAAGACCGGAGGCGTAAGGGCAGGTTGCGAGCAGAGTAACGCCGTTACTGCAAATAAGCAACCTGACTGATTGAAGGAGGCTTGGCAAATTCAGTCATGCTCTTCCCGAACTTCCGTTGTAAAATGCCATTTTATCTTGTTTCTGAACGTAGTTCATATTACTGTATACCAGCAAGGTCTTTCTAGTCAGTTCCTCAATCGTTTTTACATATTTCCAACCATCTATTACCATATATATTATTTTATATATAATTTTTTTCTTCAACTAAGTCACTGTACATGCGTTTTAAACGGCAATGGAGTTGGATCTCATCTAAACTGATCTCCAGTACACTGGGGGCTACTCCACTGGTCATCCCACACTGCTCCATGCTCTCCTTGGTGTTTTCTGCCGCCACTGTCTGATGCTGTCCCTCCTCAGCCGCCGTGGCCTCAGCGCGGGGACGGACCGATGCTCTGGAGGAGTCTCACTGCTGCCCCGCCTTACCACTGCACACAAACAGAGAGACAAACAGACACCAATAGATCAGAACACTCTCTATCTATGGGGTCAATACTAAAGAGATGAAGAATCAGACATTGCCCAATGTTAGTCACAGAGTGAGAACAAATTTATGATCACCATTATTCTTGAATGAATTCTGTGAACCTCAGACTGACGCCAATTGGGGTTTAGTTGGTATACGAAATATTCATGCTAATTATCAGGTGCAAACAAAACAACAAAATGATAGTGACCATTTGACTTACAATTCGGTTTGATGTATACAGTTGCACTATTAACTCTCCTGAGAGGAACTTTTCCATCTGGAAGAAATTCAAAAATTGACATACAGAGTTGATATACATATGCATATGAGACCACTACACATTCTGATGTCATCCTAAAGTTGCTAAGTGACATTCGAATGAGATGACAGCCATATTAAAAATGAAGAGACCACTGAAATTTGAATATGACCGTCAAATTATTTGAATGTCACTCAGCAACCGTAGGATCATCAGAAAAATGTGATCTCTGAATTTTTGCCAGAGTTGTATACAGTATCTCCAACTGTCTCTCCAATGAAGAATGAAGATTTAATAATATAGAAATGTCAACCTGAGATGAGCTCTCATCAGCTAATTAAGTCAAAACACCAGCAATGGTATCCTCAGCCTTCAATCTCTCTGTCTGGGCAGGGCAATGGACTTTTCCACCACGATATTGTAATTCTTTGAGATGCACCTGTATACAATATATTTGTGAAAACATATGCCTGTTCTTTTCCATAGACTACACATTCTAATCATCCAATCATCTCATCAGCCCTGGCCTTGGATTCTACATCAGGCAGACATGGCTACTGGGCTCAATGGTGTTTTTCGCCCCCAACAGCACCTTCCAGGCAGCACAGCCTAAAAGGCACTACCTTTACCCTATTCCTAACCTTAACCCCCTCAACCCTCATCCTACCCCTAAACTGAGGGGATTAGTGCCTTGAAGGCAGGGCTGCCTGGACGCACCATTGAGGGCAAATAATACCAAAGACCTGGCTACTGGCTTTGATCAATCCTGGATAAAGTCAGTAAGGTGATTGATGAGAAGATGGAATGAAGTAGGAAATGGTGACATCATGTGGTCATCATGTGGCACATGCAGTGCAAGGGGGAAGTGCCAAAGGCTCAGACGAGACAGCAGTTTAACACGCCCTCCATGCACCATCTTACAGTTCAATAACGACATCCACTCTCAAATAACAATGTTCAGAGCTCTCTCCAGAAAAAGGCCACAAAAACTTAAAAGTCACATCTAGACAACCAGTGTTTCATTAAAGTCCCAACAACATGTATGTAGACAATACACACACACACATATACTATGCACAAGTGCACACATGAAATAGATGGGTTTTATTCACAAGAAAGTTAACAAAAATTAAAAATTCAGCTCACCTTTGGTCGTTTTGACATATAGCCACAGTGTCTCCTCCAGTTCCAAGTCTCCATGACTGACTTGGCACCTGTGCAGCCCACTCTCTGAGTGTGTGACATCTCTGAGTCTCAGAGAGACGTCTCCTCTCTGCAGGTCCTCAGTAAGGATGCTCACTCTGCCCTCGTATCCTCTCCCCTCTGTCCCCTGTCCATTCTTATACACGTAAATACAGTCGGCCATCCTCAGCCACTTCACTTCCATGGCAACCGCGCTGGTCTCCATGGAGAGGTGACATGACAGAGTAACATCATCACCAGGGTCAGCGTGGGTGTCAGCGGAAGAGGGGATCACCAGTTTTAAGACATCTGTGGGGATGTGCAGGGGACTTAGGCCTATGGATAGACAAGAAGATGTTGATGTGCAGACAGATACACAGCCATTTTTTTCTTTTGAAATGGCTAAATTAATATGCATGAATAAGGGTCGACCAAATATTTGTGGAGGAAAAAAACACCACTGATTATTACTGACATTTGGATTAAAACGTCGCAATGCTAATGTGCAATGCATCTTTTTTACATAAAATGTGCTATTCAAATCAGAGCCATCAACTGTCTACCAGAGGATGAGTTACAATTTGATATGAAAAGTTACGTCATATGAATTTCAATGGGGTGTCCACATTATATAATAAGTAATGGTATAATAATTGCAATAAGCTCACTGTTATGTCTGGAATCTTCCATCTCGTTCCCATCAACTGTTGAGCAGAACATCTTACTGTAATCAGAACATTCCCTTTACATTTAGTGTGCGGCATAATGTGAATCGACATGGGAAAAATCTGTAGATGTTTAAATATGCTGAATCTTTGCTACAAACTCTGTAAGAGGCAACACTTTCACAAAAGAGTTGGCTAAGGTCTGTACATTCATAAAGGTTGTACTGTACATGTGCTAGCAAGTTTTACTATAGCCATAGTTAATCCAGGCCATTCAACCCTGAGAAAACATGCATGGCCCAATTATAGGCAATATCCTCTTTTCCCACACTGAAAAGGCTGCACAAAGAAAGCATTTATGCCAATCAAACTCTAACAATTACATAACTGTATTACAAATCAATATTTAGAATACTGCATAATGAAGACTCTTTTAAATTCATATTCACAAATAGGAAACAGAAATGCAATATTTACCTGTTCAAAAAGCCCGTTCATTAAACACCTGTCTGAGTTATGATACTGTAAGATGTGTCAAGTGAATAGTTTCCAGTGCGTCTCCTTTGTACTGAGTAATAACCCATGTCCTGTTCTGGTGGAGTGCAGCTGAGGTCTAAGCTTTTCCATCAGATACACACACTCTTATAAACCCTTCCTGGTTACTGGTGAAGGAATGTAGTAGAACCTGTTGCATGATGGAACACACAGTTCACATTCGGTTCACAGTCACACGCAAAGACCTTTAGAACCTTTTACATGATTAAATCTTGGCTACCATCACCCTCCTCTTACTTCAGGCACTTTCTCTGCTTTAACTAAAGAGTTGCCCATAACATGAATATGAATATATTGCACTTTTATAAACAATGGTGGAAATTGGCCAAAGTGCTGTACATTAATACAAATGAACAAATAAAAGAAAACAGGACATCATGCCTAGTTTACAGGGGTTTACAGAGGCTAAAGTAAAAAATAAAGCAATTATTTTTTGCTAAAACAAACATTTACAAAAATATAGTAAATAAAAACAGTTTTTAATTATTATTGTTATTATTGTTATTATTATTAGTCAATAGTAAAGATGTAGTTCTGCTACAGGCCCAGTTTCCTGATACTTTGACCGCGGCACACACAAGCACTTTGCTCAGTGCAGCCGCAGGCCAGTTTTTGCACACGCAAACAATAATGGGCTTCATAGCACAGCACTGTGACTTACGCGCACAATGTGAACCCCCTGAAGGCAGGGATCACACTGGGGTGATCCTAAAGGGTGTCATTATTTGCATCAATTTAGGGAAGTTTCCTAATGGATGCCCCTGCGGTGGGAATATGTGGTAAGTTTCCTTACAATGGGATAAACTTGAGGTTCCAACAGGTGCCCTTATAATGGAAGAAAAAGAAAAACAATCATTAAGTACCCTTTTAGATAGCACTGCAGCACTATGAAGTGCCCTTGCAATGGAAAGGAAGAAATCCCAGTATAATTAGATGTAGTGTCCTACAGGCACGCCTGCAGGTGTGCGTACTTGCAGGCTACTCAATGAGAGAGAATTTCCGCTGTGTCTGTATTCACACCAAAATGGCATACCATGACTTGCCAACTCTGCACAGTATCTCATTTATGGCATGATCATTCTGTAAGGTAAACATGTTATCAGTCAACTTACTTACTGTACATACACGTCAGTTTAATGCATACTGTACACACGCACGCAGTAATGACAGAAGTTGTAGGCTGGGCTACTTGTTGCTTTATTTTATTGTATATGGTTGCTGGTTATCAGCACACAACTAATTCACTAACTCAAGATGTCAAGGACATTGTAGATATAAAATGTTTTTGTATACAACAACAACAACAACAAAAAGTACGGATGGAGGCAACAAAACTAGACAATATCAGGTGGATAAGAACAAGGTAGGAAAATATGTGCTTGTCAAAATGTGGGTGGATGGTTTGCATACCATAGCATTCATTCCAGCAGGCACCCCTTATGACCTATGGTCTTCCTCATCATATGCCCTCTAGGAACGTTTTCTCAATGTCATTACCCATAGATATATAATTATGGTCATTACCATGACGTGAGTCTAGGGTGCCACCAAATACCTTTCCTGTATTTCTGCAAGGGGAAGATCAGTTAGGGAAATATCTAGCTAACATTTTGATCTCATCTCCACTGCCATTGTTTTCATTACAGTGCATGCAAATGCACTGTACTGTTCTTCCTAGGCTTCTTCTTCTTATTACAGTGCATGAAAATGCACTGTACTGTTCTTCCTAGGCTTCTTATTCTTCTTCTTCTAACGCACGCAATTCAGCTTCAACCGCTTAACGTAGAAACTCCATTCAAACTATGTCGCGTAGGTCTTACTTACGCGATGTGTGCTTTGTATTTTTCAACTTTGTAACTTTTATACTTTTTAAACTATTAGTTAAAAACTATTACAATTTCCCCCATAGACTTAACATTGCTCATTATGACATCACGGCAGCAATTAGAATCTTAGGCCAGGTGGCCGGCCACCTGGGCACCAACTGTCAGTTTCTCTACCATACAATCTCTCTGAAGACTACATATTATGTTCCCCTGTATCCTCTGCGCACAACAGTATCAAAATAAGTCCTCCTAATTCCATCCAACTTTATATCCATTCATCTTCTTCAAACCATTCACTCATCCACCCATTCTAAACAGTCTGCCTATCAACATCAATAAGACGCTCTACATTCAACTTTTAAACAATCTACTCTGTCTCAGGCTGGCTCTCTTAAGACTAGCCAGTTAAATTGATTACACCTGTATCTGTATCCACTACTCTCAGTAGAGAGCTGTGTCTCTCCATTCTACAAGAATATAAGGCACATTCCATCCAACATTCTATCCATTCATCTTCTTCAGACCATTCACTCATCCACCCATTAAACTGTCTATCAACATCTATTAAACAATCTGTCTATCAACATCCATTAAACTCTCTGTCTATCAACATTAATTAGACTATCTACATTCAACTTTTAAATTATTTACTCTGTCTCAGGCTTTAAGAGTAGGCTACACTCTGTCTCTCTTAAGACTAGCCAGTTAAATTGATTACACCTGTATCAACTACTCTCAGAGAGCTGTATCAGTGTCTCTCTTAACAAGAATATAAGGCACATTCCATCCAACCTTCTATCCATTCATCTTCTTCAGACCATTCACTCATCCACCCATTAAACTGTCAATCAATATCTATTAAACAATCTGCCTATCAACATCCATTAAACATTCTGTCTATCAACATTAATTAGACTATCTACATACAACTTTTAAAGTATTTACTGTGGGTCCCTCTCAAGCAGCGTTTATATGTCCTCCCTCGCTCCTCGATCCTCAATGATCTACATAAAGAAAGATAGAAGAAGGGCTAGACTATCCCATTGTTGCCGCTCCATCATTCTTTATGTAGATCAGTGAGGAGCGAGAGAGGACGCATAAACGCTATATGAGGGGCACCTTCTGTCTCAGGCTTTAAGCATACAATCTCATTAAGACTACAGATCCTGTTTCACTACTTCCTCTGTCCACAACTGTTTCAAAATAAAGGTCCTCACTGCAATAATACCACTGAAACTACTCAACTATTGAACTGTTCAACCATTCCAACTGTCAGTTATCATCCACTATGCCTCCAGTCAACTACATGAAACCTCCATGTACCTAGCAACCAACATAGCAACCATTCAAATTAAGTGTTTATGACCGTTTCCATAGCAACCAACATGATTATACTGCAGTAACTTATTGTTTCCTGATAGTGGCCACCATGGATACCCTAGCAACAAATGTTTCAAAATAAAAGTCCTCACTAGCAAGTTAGCTAGTTAGCATAGTTAGCATTGTTAGCATAGTTAGTATTTTTAGCATAACTGCAAAAAATCATCAACTAAGTTAGCTAATCAACCTGGTTAGCATTGTTAGCAAATTTAGCATTGTTAGCATAGTTAGCATTTTTAACATTACTGCTAGAAATCATCGGTTAAGTTAGCTAATCAACCTGGTTAGCATTGTTAGTAAAGTTAGCATTGCTAGCATAATAAGCATTTTAGCATAACTGCTAGAAATCATTAGCTAAGTTAGCTAATCAACATTTTAACATGAATAGAAAGCATTAGTTAAGTTAGAACTGGAATGTTTCATCTTTAAACTGTCTACCTTCACACTATCAACTCTCTGTAAACTATGCAACCACCATGTTTACCCTAGCTACACCTTAGTAACCATATCTACATTATCTATCTATTTTTGCATTTTCATGCACTGGTAATTCCTTGGAATTGCATTTCTAGTTATTATTATTCCGCTTACCAAATTCATTTTTTCTATTCAGCTTGAACCGTTTAACTTAGAAACTTCATTCAAACGTCACAACGTAGGTCTTAAATAGGGGAATGCTGCTAAGTATTTTTCAACTTTGTAACTTTTATACTTTTTAAACTATAAATTAAAAACTATTCAAAATTTCCCCATAGACTTAACATTGGCCTCTATGACATCACAATCGGATCATTAAGCAATTAGAATCTTATGCCAGGTGGCCAGCCCCACCTGCAGCAGCCCTCTCTCTCTCAGGCAGCATACAATCTCTGTGAAGACTACATATCCTGTTAAACTCTCTTTCCACAACTGTTTCAAAATAAAAGTCCTCACTGCAATAATACACTATTAAATCATTTAACCATTGAAACTACTCAACTATCTAACTGTTCAACCATTCCAACTGTCAGTTATCTTCAACTATGCCTCCAGTCAACTACATGAGACCTCCATGTACCTGCAACCAACATAGCAACCATTAAAATTAAGCGTTTATGACCGTTTCCATAGCAACCAACATGATTTTACTATAGTAACTTCTTTATTCCTGATAGTGGCAGCCATGGATACCCTATCAACAAATGTTTCAAAATAGAAGTCCTCAGTAGCAAGTTAGCTAGTTAGCATTTTTAGCATAGCTGCTAGAAATGATTAGCTAAGTTAGCTAATCAACCTAGTTAGCATTGTTAACATAGTTAGCATTGTTAGCATAGTTAGCATTTTTAGCATAACTGCTAAAAATGATTAGCTAAGTTAGCTTATCAACCTGGTTAGCATTGTTACCATAGTTAGCATTGTTAGCATAGTTAGCATTTTTAGCATAACTGATAGAAATCATTAGCTAAGTTAGCTAATCAACTTGGTTAGCATTGTTAGCATAGTTAGCATTGTTAACATTTTTAGCATTATTGTTAGAAATCATCAGCTAAGTTAGCTTATCAACCTGGTTAGCATTGTTAACATAGCTATCATTTTTACAATAACTGTTAGAAATCATTAGTTAAGTTAGAACAGGAATGTTTAAGCTTTAAAATGTCTACCTTAACACTATCAACTCTCTTTAAACTATGCAACCACCATGTTTACCCTAGCTACACCTTAGTAACCATATCTACATTATCTATCTATAAATCTTTTTGCATTTTCATGCACTGGTAATTCCTTGGAATTGTAGTTCTAGTTTTCAATTGAACCTTCAGGCCAGGGCACTCAGCGTTACAATAATAACATCAGCAGTTACAGTATGTCACTGCAGACCATGACCTCTATCTCACAGCGGAAAATAAAGTGAGTCCAAATTCCAAAATATGGATCCTGCTGATCTGTCTAAATAAACATATAGGAGGACTGAGGTGCAGGGTATCTCACACAGGTAATATTGATATGCTTATTTGGGCCTCTCAATCATATACAGTACCATGGGCTACGTTATTCACCCCTGATATCTGAATGAGGCCCCTCTGTCAAATAACACAGTTCATGTTGTGATGTGATACTCATGTGTGCTTTGTAATTATATATCTTTTTCACAGCAAGTTGCCTTAAAGGGGACATATCATACCTCTTTTTAAACGACGTTAGAATTGGTCTCTCCCAAATTGAGCCGTTTCTGGGCTGGCCACGCCTCCGGCTGCATGTATTGATTACGCTGCTCGTTTCACAGGTGAAAATGACTAAAACAGAGCCGGCATCCAACCACATATGTTAGACCCTGGTGCTAAAGTTGGTCTATGCAAACTCCCTTAGTATGACATCAGAATAAGGGAGCCATCCAAATGGCTTACAGCAGCATACTTTCTTGACACCAAAGTCTTTCTACTGATCTACCGAAAACGGATGGATGGGGTTTTTTCACGCTTGGAGTGTTTATAAGAACAGTAGAGGCCTAAATATGAACACAAAGGCCCGCAAAAAGTGTCCCCTTTAACATACTTGTATACCTCAAACTATCAATTTCTTTCCACAGAACCTGCCAGAAGAAGGGGGCCCTCTTTATAGCTAATGCATCACACATTATGTTCTTTGGTGTGAGGTCTCGTTTCTTATTCTTCTATTATATCAGCAGTTTTGCAGCGCTCTTACAACTTGCTGAGAGTAGGCCACATACAGTCTGGAATGACAAAGCAGAGGAGGGAAAGTGGGAATCAACTGCTACAAAAGAGAAGTGGCAAACTCCTCAAAACTCACACACAATTTTTACCGTGGGATTCTGGCAAGTGTTTTATTTTATGCTGCTGTATGTCGGGGAGGTAGCCTAACAGTGGAGGACAGGAACAGATTCAACAAAATGATAAAGAAAGCAGGTTCCATCAAAATTATTAAAGGTATACTATGCAGGATTGGCGATTTCATCGCCGGTTTCGCTTTCACTTTTCATTATCGCTCGTTTTATGCTTGCATATTTCTCTGCAGAGCTTCCCCTACAGCTTTAGCGTGTAAATTTTACAAAACTCCTCAATCGGTCAGCCTGCCGTGCCTTTTCATGAGACTTTACATGACACTTCCTGGAGTAGAGCATGGATGCGTGCCCGGTGTCTCCTGAAGTTGCAAGTGTGGTTTTACCGCTACAGACCACTAGAGCGGCCAAAAAAAACACTGTTCAACCGGTAATGACTCATAGTCATATATAACAGTATGGAACGAATTGATAAACTGAAAAACGTTGCATAGTATACCTTTAAAAAGCAGGTTCCATCATTGGCACAATGTGGAGGACATCCTGGAGCAGAGAGTGCTGAGGAAGTTTAGGAGTGTGCTGTCAAGGGATGACCACCCCTTATCAGCATATAGGCCTACTCACTAAAAGTGGTAGGAGCCAAAGGCGGAGGTCTTTTTGTTCCTACAGCACTCAGACTTAGTTTTTAACAATAGCTGCTGACTATCATTGCTGTGTAGCATGTTGCAGAGATTGCTGTGATTATTGTGTCCTTTCAGTGCCTGTGTCTGTGCACACTTTGTACAGTGTGTTGTAGTGTTGGTTGTACTGTAGGCTACCTGCCTGTTAAGTGTCTACTGTCCTACTGATGTATGTTGTTGTGTGTGGTTGCCAGGTAGCAATTCCCCCCTTGGGGATTAATAAAGTGCAATTTAATCTAATCTACTGACCATGCAATGGAAAATGTAAACAAGAAAAAGCTTGCAAGGCCTTATTGGCAACTATTAGCAAGATTGAAGAGTTACTCGTACGCCTTTCATCAGAGCCACTTGTGCTGCTGCTGCTCTCATGAGGCTGTTGCACACTTTTGGGGACATTAAGGGCGTATTCACACCAGAAAGGTCCGTTAGTTCACTTATTTGGTCCGGACCAATTTTTTTTCTTTTTTTCTTTTTTAGTGCGGTTCGCTTTCACACCGTGATTAATTGCAACCGGACCAGAATTTATAAACAAAAGCACATGTACTAAGGTAGTTCAACCATTGGCTGGTAAACGTGTAGGTGGGGTGAAGAATAGGAAGCCAAAGTCAAAGTTGGCCCACGTAAATACTATGTTTGCGTACTGTACTCGTTATTATCCTAGCGATATAGTTTATACAGTTACAGCTTTGCAGAAGTGCTTGAGCGTCAAGACCGTTTGATGCAAGTTTAACAATATCATGCTCGTAATTTTGCAACGACGAAGACGTGCAACAAAACAGCTGAGAAGAGCTCTCATGTGTGTCCAACATGCTAACAGCAGGCCTACGGAAGACGGAACGGGTAGGAGATGCAAAATCAAATTATTGTTGGCAAAAAAGCGTTAGCCCACTGCTGCTTACAGCTGTTGTGCGTCACGGAGCTATCCTACATTTCCCATAATGCGCAAAAACTACGGGAGCTCGTCAAATCCAAAAAAGGTAGATTTCTGTAACTGGGTCGGATCGAGGTCGGTCTGCTTTCACACCATAAACGAACCGCACCAGGGTTCGATAGGAACCGCTCCGAGACCATCTCCTCAGCTGGGTCTCGGTCCGCTTGTTTGGTCCGCACTAGAGTTCGAGTGATTGTATTCACACCAGTCAAAAAGGTCCGAACCAAGCAAGAAACGAACTTGAGTTCGTTTTAATCGAACTAAACAAGGCAAGTGTGAATACCCCCTAAAAGATGCACTACAGCCAGTGTATAACCCCTAAAACTCATCTTAGTTCCTGAAAGATACATGAACTGCCCCCAACCGCCCCTGTCCCCAACACTAAACACAACTCTGCCTACTAGGCAATCCAGTTTGACACTGCTTGCTTTCGTTGTGAAGCTAAATGTGCAGATTCATCCACAGAAATGATCTGGAAACATCCGATCCAGCAGGTCCGTCAGGATTAAATCACCACCACCGACCTATTGCAACAGAACTGAGCGCATTAAAGGCCATGAATTACTCAATTAGTCATAAGTTATCCTACAATGGAACATGTGCGATGGCAGTATGTCAGTCTAAGACGTGGATTGAGAGAGTTCCGCGTGTCACTAACAAACACAAGATCTTCCAAGATGGATGAGATTGACACTGCTGAGATTGAAGAGGCTGCTACCAAGAATGCAGATCTGCAACTCTCAGTGGAAAGTGTACCCAAGATGAGGCAGAACGGATGTCATAGTCACACAGGCACACGATCTTCACATGCTCCACAGACAAAACAATCATATCAGAAAGTCTCACTGAGGAATGTCTAGTGCCCTTAACCTTTCTATCAAATCATGCAGCTAGGCAGGGTTGCATGTTATCAAAATGTGAGAATAATCTTCCTGGCAAACTGTCACTGACTCCTACTCATATGATGCCAAAGTCTCCAGTCCACCAGTCTGATTGACCAAATCTTCAATCAAAGATAAACGCTAAGTTCCTCGTGTTAGCTTATACAGTCAGCCAGAGAGTGATGAATGCCAAGTAACTGCTGATACAGCAACGCTACAATTCATTCAGTGCTCAGCTTGACATGGTTCATCACAGTAACCCGTTTTTTTTTTGGGAGGGGGGGGGACCCTAAACTTTTTTGTTGTTGCCCAGTAGACTAGAATGACGTTGACACTAAATGCTTATAGTAATAAACGAGCAATATTTAAAACCCTAATCAGATGTGGGTGTGAATGGAGGGTGCTCCACCATATTCTTTGCACGCATCCACAGACAAAACAATCGTATAGTTGAAAGGCTCACTGATAGATGTCTCTGTGCTCCTAACCATTCTAAAATCATGCAGCTAGACGAGGTAAGGTTGCATGTTATCAAAATGTGAGAAGGACCTTCCTGGTAAACCCTCACTGACTCCTACTGGATGATGCCAAAATCTCCGGTCCTCATTTTTACATTTTACACTACAAAGAACTACAGTAATTAGATTCTTCAGATAATACTGCCACTCGGTTCATGAAGAAGGATAGTGACATTAATAGTGTTATTCAGAATATCTTTTGCATGGTGTGATGATATGGTGGTTGAGAAGACAGAGGAGAGGGTGTTTGACCCTAAAAGAAATCATCACAGCCTTGTGGTTAACCATCTACAGCCATCTGGCATGTCTCTTCATACACATATTTGCCATTTTTTATAGATACTTCACACTGCACAACAGTGATCTTGGTTCTGGTAATGTCTGAATACATTTCATGTGCATTTAGAGCTGTTAATCATAAAATAAACAGCTGCAAAAGACACACAATAGGCTCTTCTCAACGTCTCTCCTCCGTCCTCTATCCTCGGTCCTCCGTTTCAGATTCAGATCGGTTTCCACTGATCTGTAAAGAATGATGGGGCGGCAACAATGGGATAGTCTATCCAGTGTTCTTTATAGATCAGTGGGAACAGGACCAAGGACCAAGGAGAGACGTTGAGAAGAGCCTAATGACTAGTAACTGCACTTAAAGGGACACTTCACCGATTAACATTAAGCTTTGTATCTTTAGAAAACCAGTCATGTTTTTGAATGGTCGTGCATCATTCCCTCAGTTTGCCTTGAGATGGGAGAAATACGGATTTCAATGGAACCCATGAATAGGACTTCCTGCTTTCAATGATGTAAAATGATGATTTTTACATAATTGAAGCAGGAAGTCCAACATTGAAATCCGTATTTCTCCCATCTCAAGGCAAACTGAGGGAATGATGCACAACCATTAAAAAACATGACTGGTTTTCAAAGCTTAATGCTAATCGGTGAAGTGGCCCTTTAAGAACAAAACCTTTCAGCTTTACTTTGGATGTCAAAGGCAACACTGAGTTCCTCACATTGAATGTATAGCTCATACAGTTAACCAGAGAGCAATGAATGCAAACTAATGTGCTGCATGACACTGCAAACGCAGTTGAACTCACAGTCCCAATGTCAGCCCTAAAGACTAAGAACTAAAGACTCACAGACTTAATTGATCTCAGGTGCTAAGTGAGTGAGTGTGTGTGAGGCCACATAGGCTCAGATAGGTATTTGGGATTGGGACAGCACTTCACGAGATCACATGTACCTTGGCGATGTTTACTAACAAAGACGTTGCTAACATTTGCACCATGCACGTGTGTCGTGCGTGCTGTTGTTTACCTTCATTTCCGGATTTTTCTATGATCTCCGCGGTAAACGTCACAACACTTTGAACTGTGGGTAATTCCCTTAGGTTAAGTCTGCACCGATGCAGACTCACGGAAAGGGCTCGGTAAGTCTGTACTCAAACCCTCCCGCCCGTTGTAATTCGACATTGGGACAGCCCTAAACCCTTACGAATTTCGCGATAACGCGCACCAAAGTCCGTGAGTTCGTGAGTCCGGACATTGGGATTGGGTGCATTACGGGTCACACATTCAATTTAGGAAAAGCTATTCCAGTGTTTACCCAAAGCCTCCTGACTACCAGCAGTTCATTTTTGTCCTCTCTGGACCTTTCTAAACTGGAATATCTCCCACACCATACTACTGAGCTAACTATTTTTGTTCTCTAAAGAGGACATTCAGGGCTTTTAAATTATATCAAATGTATGGGGGTGGGGCTTTGGGAACTTTTCGTTTTCTTCCTAGAAAATTGTGTCAATTTGATCAATGACATTTCAAGAGAAAAAGACGAGGTTCCCGAAACCCCACCCCCATACATTTGGTATCAATTAAAGTTCTGCCTGAGAACGAAAGGAGTTAGCTCAGTAGCATGCATAGTCTGGGAGATATTCAAGTTTACAAAAACGAACCTCTGGTAGTCAGGAGGATAGTGGTCCGGCAGATCTGAAATGAGTTCAGTGCTAAGCTGAACTAATTTTACTAAATTTTACTGAACTTTTTTATTATTGCCCTACATACAAAAATAACGTTGTCAGATGTGTTACATAATCAGATGTGCGTTTCAAAACTCAGTGTAAATAGAGGGTGTTGCACCTTCATAAATAATCGGTGAAGATGCCCTAGGCAGATGAGATTGGCAGGAGGTTCAACAGCCAAGAATGCAGCTCCACAACTCTCCATGGAAAAACTGAGAGGACACAAGATGTAGCCTACCATTGTCACCTTTTGTGATCTTTCATTTCCTTGCTGGCACCATTGTGCCCTTGAGCAAACCACTTAACCCCGAGTTGCTGACCTATGTACAGTAAGTCGAAAAATGTAAAGTCTCAAATTCTAACCTGCATGACGACCGTCTCTCTGCACAGTATGGCCTCCGCCATGGCCATTTCACTCCTGCACTCTTTCCCATGCTTGTTCTGATGCTTCATAAACAAATGTTCACAAGTTTGAGCTGTGAGCTAGCACAGTAAGGTCTCTGACCAGGGTCCTAAAACCCATTGCAAAGATTGTGCAGGAAGGAATTGAGCACTGGAATTGTCACTGTTTAGGCAGGAGCCAGATCCCTGTATGCAGTGTACAAAACATTTCATGAAAAGAAATGCACTGAGCTATTCTTTGAAATATTTAAATATTCATCTGAATAAAAGAATATTGTTATAGTATATACTCCAAACAGAGAAGGATAACTTGATTGGAGGAGGAAGGGAGATAACTCTGCACGCATAGTTGACCTGGATGAGAAAGCGGAAAAGATAAAGTGACAAGGGCAAACTCGTCACTCTTCTGACTTCCAAAGGATTTTTAATCCGTCATTCATTTTATGTCGCAAACAAACCCTCTTTGATTTTAATCACTGGTCTAAATCACATGATAGGCAAGCTGCCAGGCCAAGCAGCAACAGTACAAACATGATATGATAATGTGGAACATGATATGAACATGGTATGATAAATAAAGTGTACAGTACAGTAAACATTTAAACATGACATTAAGGTAAAAAAAAGCATGAAGATGTCAAAATTCATATAAAGATGTATCCCGGTAAAGCAAGGGAGGACAACATAGAAACAAAATGCATTAGATTTTACTTGTTGTGAGGGCATCAACAACAAGACAATACTGGCTACTAAAACAGTATTTTTGCCCTTTCTCCTGTGGGCTACAAATCCTTTGTTTATCTCCTCATCTCTCCATAGTCACACTCCCATGAGATGTAGCCAGTACCTATGCTCACAGTATGGCTACATGTAGGCCTACACAATGTTCAAGCTGGCCTTATGACACAGCAATAAAGTCTCCACACCAGAGATATTCATCAGGCATTCCACAGTCCTTACTCAGACTTGATGAGGAAAGCCCTTCATCAAACGTAATACATATTGAGACATCTCTGTACATATGTATGAGGAAGGGCTGCCCCAGAATATCACGGAGGGTTCACCCTGAAACGTCACATCATCATCTCCATTTGCATTTCCTCTCAGGCGCTCTCTTCCTCTTTCTCTTTTCTTACATATTCCTGCAACTCCTCTCTCTATCAGTCTGTCTGTCTGTCTGTCTGTCTTTCTGTCTCTCTCTCTCTCTCTCTACTCTTCCATGTCCTCCTGTGGCCATATGGGTGTCTTTCCAACAGTTCTCAGCAGCAAACTCCTTCTCTGCATCCTCGGCCATTTCCCTTGCCTCTACGGTACCCAGCGACACAGGAATGACCAGGATAAAGGCATGAGGTCCTGGAGCTGACAGCTGCATACACACACAGCCCCACGCCGTCTCTCAGCTTCCCCTGGCAGACTCCAGCAGGACGTCTGATTTCTAACAGACTATGAATAGCTCTGCATCTCATCTGTGGGATCTCGCCGACTCCAGACCCACAGGGTGAAGGTGCCAGTTCCTCTGGTCTATCCAGGCCTCCTCAAGAGGCCATCACACATGCATAGAAAAACAAACAATCTCTTCTCATCTGATCTTCAACATCAGACATTTTCAACATTCTGCGAACATTTTTGCCCCTCAACAGATATAATGTTACTGCTACTACTGCACATGCAGTATCTGTTGTTCATACTACATACAGTACCCAGATAGCAAAACTGCACTGGGACGGAACTGGGCCACATGTACCACAACATTCGGCACGGATCTTTATAATGGACCTGATCCGGCGTCCAAACGCACATCGGTCCAAAATTGTTTTGGATCTGTTTGACGGATTTGCGGTAGATATGAACTTGCACTCGTCCAGGTCCGTCCCAGATAGCAAAACACACCTACCACGACATCCGGCATGGATCTGAATAGTGGACCTGATCCGGCATCCAAACGCACATCGGTCCAAAATTGTTTTGGATCCGTTTAACTGATCTGGTGGCAATAAGGGCTAAGACTGCTGCCAACAAACAAGATAACGTCCCGGCGATGATTCAGAGCATTTTAAAAAACGTATTTTGTCACTGCGACGGAAAAATCGAATTTCACCCAACTACCTGTTCACCGTTTAGCATTTGCGCGACGTAGAGTACCCAAGTCAATCTGTCACGACGTGTGTGGCGTTAGGATACTGTGTATGTGAGTGAAACAGCTGTCAACATTGTTAAGCAGTAATTGGTATGCAGTAATGATTTGCAATTCCGTCTAGTATATCATTTCACACATGTATTTATCTTACCTATGGAAGCAGCTTGGAGATTGATGATCACGTCCAGATGAATAATAATTGATTAAGTTAGCTGGATATTTATACCCGGTTAGGTCTAATACTTTCATGACTACGGTGTATTTCCCCCCTAATAAATTACTAAGTCAATGGTCATATCTGGTAATGTTGTTCAAAACATCAGTGGAGTAGGTTAGCCTATAAGCTAAAATGTCCCAACCACATTGTTTCAAAATTCAAAACTAATATTTGCAATGCATGCTGGGAAGCAAACAAAGCAAACAAACAAGCAAACAAAGTAGGCCTACACAAAATATAATTAAAGTTATCAGAGAATGTCTAGGTTATATTTTATATCTAAACCATGAGGTTTATAAAGTCATAAAATTGTGATAAGCATCCTTAATTCTTCTGCAAAGTTTTTTATAGTGGTGACCAGTTGGGGATGTTGTGAATGTCTGCTTAAAGTCATATGTGATATGGGACCTGCATTGCAGATCCGTACCACACACAAGAAGCGGACCCGTACCACACATAAGAGGCGGAACCGCATTGCAGATCCGTACCACACACAATAGGGCTCGGGCACACGACTTGCATTCCAGGAATATTGCCGCCATGTTGGTAGCGCACTGAACGTGATGTCCATTCATTCAGATGCAGAAGACAAGAAGCAGAAATATAGTATTAGCTGTGCTGTGCCCGCAAAGTTTTCACGTCATGATCCCGAGCCCTATAAGCGGACCCGTACCACACATAAGAGGCGGAACTGTATTGCAGATCCGTACCACACACAGTAAGCGAACCCGTACAGGTCCGCTTCTTGTGTGTGGTACGGATCTGCAATACGGGTCCGCTTATTGTGTGTGGTACGGGTCTGCTTCTTGTGTGTGGCAGAGCCATAGAGAGAGCAGAGAGAGCTGCGACACGCTTTGATGTAGCCGCCACGCGATCAAAAGTTCCAAAAAACCTGCGCTGAATGGCTGAATTCCAGGAGGGTGGGATGTACTTCTAGATGCTGGAAGGTGTAATCAATTAACTCATTAACTACTGACCAAGAGATTGGCTGTAAATGGTTCCAAAAGTCCCATAACGAGGAAATAGCCTGGAAAAAGCACTGCCATTTTTTCCTACGGAGGTCTATGGGAGTGTCGCCACTCTGTTTTATCTACCGCTCTGGTGTGTGGTATACGGATCTGCAATTCATGGGTTTCATCAGGTCCCTTTCCACAGGTGTATAAAATGAAGCACCTTGATTATCAATGCAGACTGCATGGTGATTGATACACCTGTGCAAAGGGACCTGATGAAACCCATGAATACGGGTCTGCCTCTTGTGTGTGGTACAGGTCTGCTTCTTGTGTGTGGTATGGATCTGCAATACGGGTCCTTTTATTGTGTGTGTGTGGCACGGGTCCTCTTATTCTGTGTTGTACGGATCTGCAATACGGGTCCGCCTCTTGTGTGTGGTACGGGTCCGCTTCTTGTGTGTGGTACGGATCTGCAATATGGTTCCGTTTATTGTGTGTGACACGGGTCCGCTTAGTCTGTGTTGTACGGATCTGCAATTCGGGTCCGCTTATTGTGTGTGGGCCACATCTGGCCCACAGTCAGATATCGTAGGTCCGCTACATACGGATCTAAAGGCTTTCATGCGGATCCGGCCCAAAGGAAATTGCTATCTGGGTAGGCATATAGTCTGCTCTTATAAGGTTACTACACTGCACATATTTATATTAATTCATATCACTGTAGCTCCTGGAAACCAACTGTATACTAGTGTTTACGTCTACACTGCACTATATCCTGTCCTGACTCCTGACCACTTTGTATATCACATTGCACTTTTTTGCATACAGTACCTGGTAGACGGAAACTACTTCATTGTCTTTGTACCTGTACTCTAGCCTGACTCTCGCCAGACCCTTGTAGTTCCGCCATGCTTCACCAGAGGCGTTTCGCTGAGCTCCACACAAGGGTCTGGACCTGGACTCGGGGGCAATCCAAACTCGTTCCAGGGAGCAAAAAATTATGAACCAATCAGGAGCGCCGAAGCGAGTGTTTGATTCAAACAACTATGGCGGCACGCAGCGAGGAGTCTTATGCTGACATTGATTCTGCTATTTCAACCGTTTTGTGGAATCTATCGAGTATTCATTCTTTAAAAGATTAACAGAGAATAGTTTTGAAGACATTTATTGGTGGCAAGGATGTTTTTACTCTTCCGACCGGGTTTGGCAAGAGCTTGAAGCACGTCACTCAAGATAACAGGCAAGTGGTTTATCAAATCACATGCAAGGATGTTTTACAAGGACCCGCCTTCATAAATACATCTCCTATCGAGAAGTCCCAGATCCTTGTGTGAAGCAGACAGCGAACTACAGGATCTGGCGAGAGTCAGGTTACTCTGCACAATGACAATAAAGATTAATATAATATAATATAATCAGTTTTGCAAAAACACCCGTAATGATTCATATTCAAATAAGTAACAATTAAGCCTTTCATTTGTTTAATGAACCAGCTTTTATCAAAAATCATGCTCTATTAAAGGATGACATCATGTGGGTAGAACTGAGTAAGGGAGAGAGTGCAATACCCATAATCAACACAGGGAGGAAGCACATGCCCATTTTTTAGTCTTAGGTCCAATGATCAAGAAACAAAAGTTTAGTGAAACCCTAAGTAATGATAACACCAACATGTGTATACACAAATATAATGTTTCTCATCTGTGAAAAACCACGGTTGATATGATGCTTTGTCCCCTGTCCATTCTTATAAAAGTAAATACTGTCTGTCCTCTTCAGCCATTTTACTTCATGACAACCAAACAATGTAAAGCACTATAGGCTACAGATTGTACATAAAAAAAGGGTCATTTTTGGATTCCCATTTCCATTCAAATGTATAACATTACATTACTATGCTACAACTTTGTACAACACACGCTCACACACACACACACACACACACACACACTCTCACACACACACACAGACAAACACAGACTAAAAGTGTTACTTACTGTAACTCGCCGACCAGCGACAACCCCCCCTGAGTGCACTGCACCCTACTGCAACTATGGTATGCTCCAACTTCCGCATGATCACAGAATTACACCCTCAGATCACATATTACACTCTCAGGATAACCAGTGGAGTGATACGTGATTAGGACCATTCATCCTTTCACAGAACATTTTCTCACAGCCTGTAGGCCTACTCTGCTGCACATGTTATATTGCAGTTCACCATGCAGACACTGTCAGAGCCAGAGACTCACAGAGCAGCAGCATGAACAGACACAAACAGGAGTAAAATCACAAACCGCAACATTAGCAAAAGACTGAAATTATTACAGTGCATGAAAATGCACTGTACTGTTCTTCCTATGCTTCTTCTTCTTCTTATTATTCCGCTGATCAAATTCATTTTTTCTATTCAGCTTGAACCGTTTAACTTAGAAACTTCATTCAAACGTCGCAACGTAGGTCTTAAATAGGGGCATGCTGCTATGTATTTTTCAACTTTGTAACTTTTAGACTTTTTAAACTATAAATTAAAAACTATTAAAAATTTCCCCATAGACTTAACATTGGCCTCTATGACATCACAGTCGGATCGTTAAGCAATTAGAATCTTATGCCAGGTGGCCAGCCCCACCTGCAGCAGCTCTCTCTCTCTCTCAGGCTTTAAGCATACAATCTCTCTGTGAAGACTACATATCCTGTTAACTGTTTCCTCTTTCCACAACTGTTTCAAAATAAAAGTCCTCACTGCAATAATACACTATTAAATCATTTAACCATTGAAACTACTCAACTATTTAACTGTTCAACCATTCCAACTGTCAGTTATCATCAACTATGCCTCCAGTCAACTACATGAGACCTCCATGTACCTAGCAACCAACATAGCAACCATTTAAATTAAGCGTTTATGACCATTTCCATAGCAACCAACATGATTTTACTACAGTAACTTCTTTATTCCCAATAGTGGCAGCCATGGATACCCTATCAACAAATGTTTCAAAATAGAAGTCCTCAGTAGCAAGTTAGCATGGTTAGCATAGTTAGCATTGTTAGCATAGTTAACATATTTAACATAGCTGCTAGAAATGATTAGCTAAGTTAGCTAATCAACCTAGTTAACATGGTTAGCATAGTTAGCATTGTTAGCATTTTTAGCATAGCTGCTAGAAATGATTAGCTAAGTTAGCTAATCAACCTAGTAAGCATTGTTAACATAGTAAGCATTGTTATCATAGTTAGCATTGTTAGCATAACTGTTAGAAATGATTAGCTAAGTTAGCTAATCAACCTGGTTTGCATAGTTAGCATTGTTAGCATAGTTAGCATTTTTAGCATAACTGATAGAAATCATTAGCTAGGTTAGCTAATCAACCTGGTTAACATTGTTAACATAGTTAACATTGTTAGCATTGTTAACATTTTTACCATAACTGTTAGAAATCATTAGCTAAGTAAACCAATCAACCTGGTTATCATTGTTAACATAGTTAGATAACATTTTATCATACCTTTTAGAAATCATTAGTTAAGTTACAACTGGAATGTTTAAGCTTTAAACTGTCTACCTTCACACATCAACTGTCTTTAAACTATGCAACCACCATGTTTACCCTAGCTACACCTTAGTAACCATATCTACATTATCTATCTATATATTTTTGCATTTTCATGCACTGGTAATTCCTTGGAATTGCATTTCTAGTTAAAGTTATTACTTGTAAACTGGAAAAATATACAATCATATATTCCCACTTATATACGTGTTCTGTCTTTGCCCGGTGCTCCAATGAGATTGTGTTGAACTAGTTTATTTATTGACCATCTGACTCCATTATGGTATGAAAGCTATAGCCACGCTGCCGATGACTATAAAATATCAGTCTACAATAAATACTACGTATTTCTAGACTTCTCTCTCTGCAAGGCCTATTTTGTTTAATCACAACAAGATCCAACCTAACATCATTAACAGTTATTCTCTAGTACGTTGACACCCCTATGCAGTTTACCATTGTCCAGTCAGTGACATTTAGCAGTTTGTTTGGTTCAGACCGGGCCGGCTTCAGCACTCAGAGGCATACAGAAGCTTGAGGCAAACTGAAATCAACACAGGGACTCTTGAGTTTGACTGGCCCACATACTGTAGGCCACACAGTTTAACTGAGAATCTATTCACTGTTAAAGATATTTGATTAAACATAGACCCTGCTTAGAACTTCAATCTCAAGAAAGAATATTACCGATTACCAATTAATATCATATTTATTGTAATCTTTTTAATACAATCAATAAAGGTACAAACAATAATAAAGTAAAAAGAGTTAAACAATCAACCTAAAGTAAATTTCAAGATATCATACCTGATGTAGAAATGACTAAAGAAGTGGAACCCTATCTAAGCACAGAGATTCCAATCCTAAATCCAGCTTAGAGTGCTGCTAACCAGACTCTCCTAGCTTGGACTAGCACGCTCGTGGAGATCTTTGATAAGCAAGAGATCTGAAGTGCCACCCTTGTTTGTCCTTAAATATCTATCCAGAAACAGGAGGCATTTCGGCGGGGTTCCACCTTTGAAATTAACATATAGACACTATGGCTACAGAAAACCTTGTACCTCCACAGGGTATCCCCTTATCATTACAAGAAGGCAAATGGGAGGTTTCTCATCCGAACATAGGCAATTTTCGCCTAGATCACCAGAAAACATATTTACACTTATTTTACAATTGTACCACTGAGACCCTCTTACTTCTCGCACTGAGACATTAAAAATGATACCAAACATACGGTAGATACATTATCATTTTTCATGAAACAGATACATTTCAGTCTCCAACATTAGTTCATCAGAGTGGGAAGTGGAGGTGTGCCTGGAATGGAGCCGGGAGCCCTGGCCACATGGTGGTTTCGAGACACTGGAGACAGTCAAATGCAAACAGATCACCTGAACACAAAGGAGTGTCCAGCTGTGAGGTCGTCTCCCCCGTCTTACAGATGTAACTTTAGAGATCAGGATCAAGGATGGAAAATACCTAGTATTACATTATTAAAGTTATGAAATAAATACCATTATTTGGCCTTTTAGTGGGCAGCAATAGACAAGACAATTGGAGAACATAAGTCACTTTTATTGGGCAGCATTTACATGCTCCACAAACTGTAGAACTGTAGAACTGGGTCTTCTAAAACGGATAGTTCCGGTCCTTGACTGTGATTGGCTGAATCGCGTTCGATGCCATTGTAAATATCATGATAAACTCACACCTTGACCGCATTTCGTTCTATAGTAATCCGCTTCACGTCGTGCCTAACAACGCCCCTTAGCTGTTCGATTATACAGTATAACCAGGGCTCAAAATTAGCACCAGCCACCAGCCAAATGCTGGTAAATTTTGAAGTTGGCTGGTAGATTTCAGACAGAAAATATGTATTTCCTATTGAATGGCTGGTGGATTTCACCAGTTTATCTGTGGCTGGTAGATATTCACATTTCAAAAAGTTAATTTTGACCCCTGAGTATAACCCACGGCCTCTCGGGGCTTATTGCTTAAGTAGAATGTTCCACTGGTGTGAAACTAAAGGCAAATCAGAAATAGCATAAATTTGTCCGCTCCATCAATTCAATACAGCACTAACAATACAATTCAGTACAACAGCACAACATAACATAAAACAAAATAAAATATATAGAAATAAAAAAATAGATATGTAAAAATACAAATTCAAATTTAGAGGAGGAAGCTTCTCTCAGTCTCTCACTTCTGGCCTCGGGAGAATGGAGGCCTCTGAAGCAGGCTGTAGCCAGGGTGGCGAATGCTCTTCATATCTGCTCTAGTGTGACAAAAGATGTCCTGAAAAGATATGCAGTCCTGAGAACTCACTCAGAACATCTAATCACTCAGTGCAACAGCATCTTATCCTGAGAGGCACTATCATGAGACCTTCTAGTAACTTGCTCATAAATATCTCCATTGCAGAAATGCTTCTAGAAATATCTGTTATTGCAGTAAAGGTCTTCTGCAACTCTGTAGGTATCTTGAATTTCCGCAACCTCCTGAGGTGATATGCTGTAGGTGCTATCTTGCCTTCTGTGGGGAAATGTGATGTCCATGACGTACTGGTGTGAGCTCTGGGGCATCTGTAATGGCAATGCCTTACATGAGTCCAATACCTGTTAAACTATTTACATTTTAGGAAGCGTACAGTATACCAGCACACTGACACAACTTTAAATTGGCTCTACTGTGATTGAAAGAGAAACATTTCTGACACATTTGTATTGTTCTGATGCTGAGAAACCAAACTTAAAAAAAAAAAAAAAAAAAAAAAAAAAAACACAATTCCTTACCTATCTCTCATCCGGTGCTGCTGATTCAGTCTGCAGAGCCTGAAACACCTTTAAAATTATGGTTTTTTTTATTATTATATTGTTAATGTTATTCAATTGTTACAATAAAAATTCTCATTTCACATTTACAAGAGCACATTTTTAACAAGAGTTACAAAACAAAACTGCAGCACTTGATGTTTATGTTGAACATAATTTAAGCCCTACATGGCTGTCTTTGTACAGGTTAGAAGTATACAGTAGTAGATGATCTCAGTGTACTGCAGTTGGAAAATGCATAATTTTTGTAGACTTAACACTCATTCTATGCAGATTCCGAGGAGGAATTCTATGACAATAATAATAGATATTTCTGCAAGAGCCGAAATACAATATTAGCTATTTACTAATCGATTTATACGTGTAGTTACTTTTTAATTGAGTTGTTTATTCCTTTGTTAATTCTTTGTTTTTATTCTTACCACTGGTTGTTGTTGTTGTTGTTTCCTGAAGCGAAGTATAAAAATCACGATGCCTGCTATTATAGGCAGAATCAGCAATATTACTATGGCAGTGATACCACCAGGTGTGATGCCACTTCGTCCACATTCAGCATCAGAGGATGATGTTCCCTCTAGAATAGCATCCATTTTCAATGATGCACACCTATAAAGATTAAACACACATTACAGTGCTTGTCTTGACACAAGCACATTTACAAAAGTTTAACCATAGCTGAGTGGCTAATCAGGACCTTTCAGTGGGCTGTTAATGTTTTGGGGCCAGTCTGAATACTGTATGTTGCTTTTGAAGGTCATCTGCTACGTCCTTGCAGCACTTCAGCAGCCTGGGCTGTGTGATCGCAGTCCCTCACTCATTATTTCCCAAATATCAACGTAGCACTCACAAAATCTATTCGCATAACAGAAATCGCAACCAAGTCTGTATTTTCAGTCATTTAGGGAGTATAAATAAGCAGCCCTGTACAAACTCTCGTGCAGGGCAGATATATAGGCTAGGAATGATAATTAATTTTATTGTAAATTAATAATCCTAGATCTCAAAAGCCCTCAGAAATAAAACATAATTTAAAAAGTCCTCATAACATGGAAGGTCTAACGTTCACAGAGTGTAAACGGGGTAGCCCCATTGAACAAAAACTAAAGGAGCTTTCAAATTCAGCAAAGCAGAGAGGAAGAAAGGGCACATTTATGGGGCTACCTACAGAACTTGCCTAGCTCGTAGCTAACAACAAATAGCCTTAAGTTGCCTTTGCTAAATGGAATTGGTGAGTATTGAAGTCTCAATATTTCTCATATGTCTCCTGAAATGAAATTATATATATGATGGATAGGTTGCTTCCAAGCTACCAAAGTTTATGTGCAAGAAGAACAATCAAAAATGTCAAACTATAGGAAGTAGGAACTGATCATTAGGCTACATGTTTCCATTGGCAGCAACTATTTTTATTAGCACAAGGGCTGTTCCTATCTTGAGTACATTATTAACTCTTACCCTGTTGCTGTAAGTCTGCCAAATGAATGAATATAATGTAATGTATCCTATAATGTAAATATATCCTGGTCCTATCCGGGATTAAACACACGTTACAGTGCTTGTCATGACAATGATGCACACCTACAATGCTTATAATGACAGAAAACAAACATGCAAAGGTGTATCTATTTAGATATTCTTACTGTCTGTGTGGTCTGCAGGATGTGAATGATCCATCTGAGTATGTGTTATTGCCACAGTCGCCACACAGCGTATCAGAGGAAGCTGAACCTGCAGAAGATATTGGATTTACTCATGAGCACTGAACATTGAGCTCATTACATCAAATCAACAACTCAAAGACGTGCTGACCATTCTGTCTGATGTACTGTCCTGGTGAGCACTTTGTGTGTTCCACAGCTCCTCTGCAGCCATCTTTGACTGGGTCAGTGCAGTAGTGACCTTCCAGAGGCTCACAGCGTGTGTCTGCGGTGGTGCTGCACCCCTCCCCACTCTCAGACCTGCAACTATACAGAAAAATAAGTTATTCTTCTAGCCTTCTGTCATAATTACTTAGAAAATGTCACAAACAACAGATGATGCATCATGAGTGTCCCAGAGATGTCATCAGTCACATATAGGAGATTATTCATTCATTATTCAAGTTCATATGCGAGTCAAGGCAAGTGACCCAATACCTTTGGCATGTAGTGTAGACTAGAAGCAGACTAAAGAGATGGCCCTTAGATGCGTCTATGGTGCAGCTATTAGAGATAAAAATACCATGGAAACAGTCTCCATGGAAATGAGGGGTTAATAATGTACATTGGCCACTTCTCAGCCATATCAAGTTACAGTAAATGTCAAAGGATTTATGAGCATGTCACCGGCAGCTGTTCAGTGGCCTGTGGAGAAGTAAACTAAACTACTGAGAAGTAAACTAAACTAGAAAGCAAGTGTTTACATTTTCTGTGTTTTACCTTGATTCACTTCACCCTTTCCTTTAAAAAAATGTCAATGGACAGCATGAATTAGATAGGCCTAAAGCCGACTTCTGCAACCTTGACATTGAAAACTATTCAAAAGGTCTCTGAATAGTTGGAGGGCCAATGTCTCCTCTGCCAGGGAGTCCTAGCCAGTCCACACACACCAACAGCACACTAACACAGAACACACAGTCCAAAGACACCAATAACACACTAACACTGCAGACACAGAGACAAGAAAGACTAAGGAGAGCTAAAAGAACAAATTAGAATGAAATACAACACTATACACAGTAGCCTGGCATAGCCCTCCGTAAGCAGCCACTCAATTTCATTTCCCTACAGCATTACTCGTCTGGGTCTGGGTCTGGGTCTGATCCACTGATCTATAAAGAATATTCTTTATAGATCAGTGGTCTGATCCTATTGGACTCGATTTCTCAGGATGCATTCCATCCTGAACAATCAGCCAACGGGGGGAATGGGGGGAGGCGGGTGTTAACGATGACGTTGAGCATATGCACGTAGCACGTTGTAGTCTCTAGCTGTCACGACCAAACGTTAGTGATTGGGTAAAATCAGGCCCAATGATTTCAAACTTCAACAGAGTTCACGCCTCCTGCCTGAAATCGATTCTGAATGGAGTAGGTCCAGACTGTACGATATTATGACCTCTGTATGACATTAGCATGAGGGTTTGGTATGACCAGGCTATACACGCAGTGACACTGTTCATTATTTGTGAGAGTGGCATAGGTGTATGAGTGTGGGTGGAAGTGGTGTATATGTATGCAGAGATGACTCAACAAGGGTGTGCATGTATGCGTGGGTGTGTGTGCGTGTGTGTGTGTGTGTGTGTGTGTGTGCGGGTGGGCCTAGGTCTGCATCTTGCCAATGGCAGACCATTTATAAATGAGTTAAACAGCACCAAATTAGTAGTATCACTAAACTAGAGAACAAAATTATTATCACGATTCATTCATTTCAAAATATGAGATTAATTTGGGTTTTTTTTTTGTAACCGTTTGACAGCCCTAGCTATTAGTAATCAGTAAAGCTATAGATGACTGACTAAGTCGATCTGCACCTCTAAAATGTTAAAATACTGATGATAATGTCAGTGTCTTACCAGCAGAACAGACCGGACAGCATCCACCTTTAGAGAGGTACTCAGCTCTACCACACACAGTTTGCAGTCCAGAGTAACAATTACATGGTAGAACAAACCAAATCGTGATGAAACTGCAAAAAAATCTGCCTTTCAGATTTTCAGATGTTTTTCCGTGAAATTTGTTCATGATATGAAACTGTAGATGGTATATGTATATGGTCGAATTATGGAAAAACGTGAAATTCAACGTTTTAACCCGGAAGTTTGTTTATTGTTGATTTTCTCAAAATAGCATAGTGCGCAAAGCGACTGATTTCGCTTTGCAGGTCACATTTGGATTTGTTTATCTTTGTTTGCATTTTGGACATTGAAATATGTTTTGATTGACACCAAAGTGTAATCCAGCTTTGCAGCACAAGAAATAGAGGGCAAAAAACACAGAACAAAAAACTAAAACATCAGCTGAAGAACCACTAGTCTCCCTGTAACTACAGTGCGATCAACCAGTCAGGAATCCTCCAGCGCCTACAAGAGAGCAGAGAGAAACAGCTGCCATTAGTTGTGGGCGCTGGATAATCCTGTGGGTTGGGTTTTAAACTAAAATAATCTACTATAGGTGCCTATATAGGCTCACTTATATAAGATCTCCAGTGTTCTTTTCCTTTACTCCAAAATATGTTTAAAGTGCACAGTCATATTTGCTAAAGTTTTGGGTCATGTCAGTCTACACAAGTTATTGGGCTACAACAATCTGTAATGGCCCCAATTGATTACTTTTACTATGCCTAGTTTAGTCTATGTTATGGTTATGGTATTTAGCAGACATTTGGTTCAATGCGACATACTAATAACAATACAATAGTTCAATTTAACAGCAAACTATTTAAAAGTAGGTTATATTGCATTAAGGAGAATAGCAATAGTACAACAATGTAGTAACTAAATACAAACCATAACACATAAGAAACGTCTATTAACTAAGTGCATGTTGAACAGATATGCCTTTAGACCCCTCTTGAAAGACCCAAAACTATCACAGAAATGGAAAGCACTTGGTAACTCATTCCAATAAGGAACCACTGAGGAAAAGAGTCTTGAATTTGACCTAGCGTTTATGGCTGGTCGATACAACAGACGATCATCAGAAGACTGTAGTGGGTGGTTATACGGATATAAAGTACATCTTGATCATTAAAGATAGCAGGGAGCAGATCCAATCAGAGTCCTGGCCAATTTATGACAGATATAAATTGAATTCTGGCCAGTAGAGAGTAACTAGGAGAGGAGTTACATGTGTCCTCTTTGGCTGATTGAATACCAGGCGTGCTGCAGCATTCTGAAACATGTGTGTGTGTGTGTGTGTGTGTGTGTGTGTGTGTGTGTGTGTGTGTGTGTGTGTTGGGGGGTTATGTATTTGTGGGGGAGTATGGTGTTGATCTGTGTGTGTGGGGATGGGTGGTCCCTTACCAGCAACCCATCACTCAACACCACCATCTACAAGCGATGGGGTACAGTTGCGATACAGTAGATGAACATGTATAAAACATGTATTTCATGGCCCTCCATGGACAGAATTTCATGAATTTTGCCATATCGGTAACAGAGTTAATAACTAGCCTAAGCCTATTTCCATTTTCAAAACCATGGAAAGGTACATGTAAACAACAACAGAATGAGAATAAAATCGGTAATATCTTTCACAATTACTTTCAGATAAATTAGCTTTTGAAGAGCATAAAATCCTAATGCCTGACACTCTGTACTTGTCATTATCTTCATGCTGTAGGCCTAATCTTTGATCTACGTAGCCTATAGGCTGGGCGAATATAAACAAACGTGGCCGTTTTGCAAGCTTTTAGGCTACCTGATTGGTAATCACATCAGATGTGTTTTGTAGAGATATCGTCTATAAAGTTTTAGCTTTTGTTTTACGCTACTTGATGTAAATATGCGCGTGATCTTCATGTGGAGTCTTGTGTCAGATAGGGTCTGATCTTCCTACTAATGTAGGCTATAATGTACAGTAATGTAGGCTATAGTCTGGATAAACCGTCATGATTTTGACATTGAGACTACAGAGAAGTTAACGCACCGATCTAGTTGGGCTCAGAAAAGATGCGTGAATCTGGCTACCAACACTGCGCCATCTGGCATTAACACGGAAATCAAGTCGTAGGCTATAACAAAGCATCATTTGCATCCTACTTTTCAGTCGCACGCTGGCAGATTTTTTTGCCTGCCGGTCGGTTGCGCTTGCTGTTCTCGCACTAAAAAGGCCCAATGTTCGATTTGTGCTCTAGCCAGAGACGGTTTATAAAGCAACTAGACACTAGGTGCACTCGACATGTCAAGTCGGCTGCAAACGCATGCAGTCGAATGCAAACAGAAACGTAATTTGAGTCATGTGCAGTGCATGCTGGTTAGACGTGTTTTTTTTTTTTTTATTGCAAAAATACAAGTTACATGTTATATCAATCAATTATTTCATATACCATTCAACATGTATATACAACAGCATATCAACCATACAGATAAAACAGAGTGTACTTATCACATTGCCAGGGGAACAGTCTAAAGAAATACATTGAAAAGATCACAAGCAGTAATAGTTTTAAAAGCTTTTGGTTTAGTACAAAATCTGATAGAGCAAATGTATTGCTTAAACTCATTGCTAAATGCAATAAAACACGGTATTTTCCCAAGAAACTTATTTTTATGAATATAAAATTTAGCCTTACTGTAATACTAAGTAGATCATTTAAGAATAGCGCATTAGAAATTTGTTCATTTTCCACAAGACCAAATAGTACATTTTTCCAGAATAGTTAAAAATTTTCATCAATGTTATTCACAATAAAAAAGACATAGACTACGCCAGAACTCTTTTACAATGGGGCATTCCCAGAACAAGTGTACCATAGTTTCAGGAGATCTTCCACAAAAGGTGCAATTCACATCTATATCTTTCTTGAATCTTTTTTCTATATATGCTTTAGTCGGGTAAACTCTATGAATCATCTTGAAGGACACTTCTTTCACCTTGTTTGTTATTAGGTAGCGATTAGGAAGGAGCCAGACTTTCTTCCACACAATATTATCTACAAAATTAGACCAGAAGGCAATTACATACGGTAGCGAGGTAACATCTCTCTGAAGCAGAGCTCTTATACATCTATTGTTACCATGGGTCTTAGAAAAACATATTTTACCTACGGATGTACATGATGGAGATAACAAGGACAACTGTAAAGGATCTGCTCTCTGTTGTGCTTTAAAAAGCATACAGACTCCAGACGGTATGGCACCAAAAACTTTGGCATAGTCCCCAGGTGTTACAGGTAGGCCTATACCATATTCTGACAAAAAGTCTTCATAAGAAAAGAGGATACCTTCCCTATTAAATAACTGATCTACCCATATTATATTATTATCAAACCAATATTTCATGAAGAGAGACTTGTGCTTATACAGAATGTCCTTGTTATTCCACAAGTAATAGCTATGAGGTGAAAAATTGTGTTTGTAGATGAGAGACCATGCTAAGAAAGCCTGGCGATGGAAAGCAGATAGTTTCATAGGGACCTTATCAATGTTATAGTTACAAACAAGAAAAAAACTTAATCCACCCATTTGAGATAGCAGATGTTGCAGAATTACATTCCATATGGAAAAGGGATTTCTAAAAAATTGTTTCAGCCAATTCATCTTAAATGTATTATTCAAAGTACAAAAGTCTAAAAAATTGAGCCCACCATTTTCATACGAATTCATAACAACAGTTTTCTTTAAATAATGAGTCTTATTTTTCCACAGGAAATTGAAGAGCATAATGTCAATCTTTTTTAGTAGTTTTTCATCAACATGTAAAGCTAAGGCTGTATATGTCAGTCTGGATAGGCCTTCTGCCTTAGTAAGCAATAAAAAAGTAGGATGGGCTCAAAGTTCAAAGTTGTCCTTCTTTGCTGGTCCTTTGTTATTACTATTCCTAAATATGACACTTCAGTTTTTACTGGAATGCCATGGAGGGCAGACTTGGAACAGTTCTTAATTGCCATAACCTCACATTTATTTATGTTTAAGTATAGGCCTGATGCTTTAGAGAACATTTGGATAGCCTCAAGCGCAACAGGGATTTGGTTATCATCCTGTAGGAAAAGTGTAGTGTCATCTGCTAGTTGGGTGATAACCAATTCTCTATTAATCAAAGATATTCCCTTTACTGGGCCAGTTTTAATATGGTCTGCAAGAAGCTGAGTCACAATCAGGAAGAGATATGGACTGACTGGACAACCCTGTCGCAATCCTCTGGATAGGTTAAACCTGGGAGAGGTGCCACTCGCCAACTTAATCGAGCTATTACTATTCTTATAGAGGGTTTTGATTGCAGTGGTAAAAAAGTTGCCAAAACCAAATTTCTGAAGAGACTGAAAGATAAACTGATGCTCAATAGTATCAAACGCCTTACGAAAGTCTAGGAAGAGAATATAACCGTTATCTTCAATTAGATCGGGGTAATCAATAATGTCTAGGACTAATCTAATGTTATTTGTTATGTGTCTGTTTGGCATAAACCCGGATTGTGTTTCCTCAATAATTGAGTTCAATACATTTTTGAGTCTCCTAGCAAATATTAGAGCAAATATTTTATAATCATTATTGAGCAAACAAATCGGTCGCCAATTTTCAATGCACAAACAGTCTTTATTGGGCTTTAAAATTAAGGAGATTAGACCTTGGGTCATAGTAGTTGGGAGATGTTATTTTCTAATGCATTCTAC